>NC_091195.1:35051160-35078232 GCF_040958095.1 Procambarus clarkii
TGACAGTGGTGGAGAGTGGTGTGTGGCAGTGGTGGAGAGTGGTGTGTGACAGCGGTGGAGGGTGGTGTGTGACAGTGGTGGAGAGTGGTGTGTGGCAGTGGAGGAGAGTGGTGTGTGAGAGTGGTGGAGAGTGGTGTGTGACAGTGGTGGAGAGTGGTGTGTGACAGTAGAGGAGAGTGGTGTGTCACAGTGGTGGAGAGTGGTGTGTTGCAGTGGTGGAGAGTGGTGTGTGACAGTGGAGGAGAGTGGTGTGTGGCAGTGGTGGAGAGTGGTGTGTGGCAGTGGTGGAGAGTGGTGTGTGGCAGTGGTGGGGAGTAGTGTGTGGCAGTGGTGGAGAGTGGTGAGTGACAGTGGTGGAGAGTGTTGTGTGGCAGTGGTGGAGAGTGGTGAGTGACAGTGGTGGAGAGTGGTGTGTGGCAGTGGTGGAGAGTGGTGTGTGGCAGTGGAGGATAGTGGTGTGTGACAGTGGTGGAGGGTGGTGTGTGACAGTGGTGGAGAGTGGTGTGTGACAGTGGTGGAGAGTAGTGTGTGGCAGTGGTGCAGAGTGGTGTGTGACAGATGTGGAGAGTGGTGTGTGGCAGTGGTGGAGAGTGCTGTGTGGCAGTGGTGTAGAGTGGTGTGTGGCAGTGGTGTAGATTAGTGTGTGGCAGTGGTGGAGAGTGGTGTGTGACAGTGGTGGAGAGAGGTGTGTGACAGTGGTGGAGAGTGGTGTGTGACAGTGGTGGAGAGTGGTGTGTGACAGTGGTGGAGAGTGGTGTGTGACAGTGGTGGAGAGTGGTGTGTGACAGTGGTGGAGAGTGGTGTGTGACAGTGGTGGAGAGAGGTGTGTGACAGTGGTGGAGAGTGGTGTGTGACAGTGGTGGAGAGTGCTGTGTGACTGGTGGAGAGTGGTTCGTGACAGTGGTGGAGAGTGGTGTGTGACAGTGGTAGAGAGTGCTGTGTGACAGTGGTGGAGAGTGGTGTGTGACAGTGGTGGAGAGTGGTGTGTGACAGTGGTGGAGAGTGGTGTGTGACAGTGGTGGAGAGTGGTGTGTGACAGTGGTGGAGAGTGGTGTGTGACAGTGGTGGAGAGAGGTGTGTGACAGTGGTGGAGAGTGGTGTGTGACAGTGGTGGAGAGTGCTGTGTGACTGGTGGAGAGTGGTTCGTGACAGTGGTGGAGAGTGGTGTGTGACAGTGGTGGAGAGTGCTGTGTGACAGTGATGGAGAGTGGTGTGTGACAGTGGTGGAGAGTGGTGTGTGACAGTGGTGGAGAGAGGTGTGTGTGGCAGTGGTGGAGAGTGGTGTGTGGCAGTGGTGGAGAGTGTTGTGTGAGTGGTGGAGAGTTGTGAGTGGCAGTGGTGGAGAGTGGTGTGTGGCAGTGGTGGAGAGTGGTGTGTGGCAGTGGTGGAGAGTGGTGTGGGACAGTGGTGGAGAGTGATGTGTGACAGTGGTGGAGAGTGGTGTGTGACAGTAGTGGAGAGTGGTATGTGTGGCAGTGGTGGAGAGTGGTGTGGGACAGTGGTGGAGAGTGATGTGTGACAGTGGTGGAGAGTGCTGTGTGATAGTGGTGGAGAGTGGTGTGTGACAGTGGTGGAGAGTGGTGTGTGACAGTGGTGGAGAGTGGTGTGTGGCAGTGGTGTAGAGTGGTGTGTGGCAGTGGTGGAGAGTGATGTGTGAAAGTGGTGGAGAGTGGTGTGTGGCAGTGGTGGAGAGTGGTGTGTGACAGTGGTGGAGAGTGGTGTGTGACAGTGGTGGAGAGTGGTGTGTGGCAGTGGTGGAGAGTGTTGAGGGACAGTGGTGGAGAGTGGTGTGTGGCAGGGGTGGGGAGTGGTGTGTGACAGAGGTGGAGAGTGGTGTGTGACAGTGGTGGAGAGTGGTGTGTGGCAGTGATGGAGAGTGGTGTGTGACAGTGGTGGAGAGTGGTGTGTGGCAGTGGTGGAGAGTGGTGTGTGGCAGTGGTGGAGAGTGGTGTGTGACAGTGGTGGAGAGTGGTGTGTGGCAGTGGTGGAGAGTGGTGTGTGACAGTGGTGGAGAGTGGTGTATGACAGTGGTGGAGAGTGGTGTGTGTCAGTGGTGGAGAGTGGTGTGTGACAGTGGTGGAGAGTGGTGTGTGACAGTGGTGGAGAGTGGTTTGTGACAGTGGTGGAGAGTGGTGTGTGACAGTGGTGGAGAGTGGTGTGTGACAGTGGTGGAGAGTGGTGTGTGACAGTGGTGGAGAGTGGTGTGTGGCAGTGGTGGAGAGTGGTGTGTGGCAGTGGTGGAGAGTGGTGTGTGACAGTGGTGGAGAGTGGTGTGTTGCAGAGGTGGAGAGTTTTGTGTGACAGTGGTGGAGAGTGGTGTGTGGCAGTGGCGGAGAGTGGTGTGTGGCAGTGGTGGACAGTGGAGTGTGGCAGTGGTGGGGAGTGGTGTGTGGCAGTGGTGGAGAGTGGTGTGTGGCAGTGGTGGGGAGTGGTGTGTGGCAGTGGTGGAGAGTGGTGAGTGACAGTGGTGGGGAGTGGTGTGTGGCAGTGGTGGAGAGTGGTGTGTGGCATTGGTGGGGAGTGGTGAGGGGCAGTGGTGGAGAGTGGTGTGTGGCAGTGGTGGAGAGTGGTGTGTGACAGTGGTGAAGGTTGGTGTGTGACAGTGGTGGAGAGTGGTGCGTGGCAGTGGAGGAGAGTGGTGTGTGACAGTGGTGGAGAGTGGTGTGTGACAGTGGTGGAGAGTGGTCTGTGACAGTAGTGGAGAGTGGTGTGTGACAGTGGTGGAGAGTGGTGTGTGACAGTGGTGGAGAGTGGTGTGTGACAGTGGTGGAGAGTGGTGTGTGACAGTGGTGGAGAGTGGTGTGTGACAGAGTTGGAGAGTGGTGTGTGGCAGTGGTGGAGAGTGTTGTGTGAGTGGTGGAGAGTTGTGAGTGGCAGTGGTGGAGAGTGGTGTGTGGCAGTGGTGGAGAGTGGTGTGTGGCAGTGGTGGAGAGAGGTGTGTGTGGCAGTGGTGGAGAGTGGTGTGTGGCAGTGGTGGAGAGTGTTGTGTGAGTGGTGGAGAGTTGTGAGTGGCAGTGGTGGAGAGTGGTGTGTGGCAGTGGTGGAGAGTGGTGTGTGGCAGTGGTGGAGAGTGGTGTGTGACAGTAGTGGAGAGTGGTATGTGTGGCAGTGGTGGAGATTGGTGTTGGACAGTGGTGGAGAGTGATGTGTGACAGTGGTGGAGAGTGTTGTGTGACAGTGGTGGAGAGTGGTGTGTGACAGTGGTGGAGAGTGGTGTGTGACAGTGGTGGAGAGTGGTGTGTGGCAGTGGTGTAGAGTTGTGTGTGGCAGTGGTGGAGAGTGGTGGAGAGTGATGTGTGACAGTGGTGGAGAGTGGTGTGTGGCAGTGGTGGAGAGTGGTGTGTGACAGTGGTGGAGAGTGGTGTGTGACAGTGGTGGAGAGTGGTGTGTGGCAGTGGTGGGGAGTGGTGAGGGGCAGTGGTGGAGAGTGGTGAGTGACAGTGGTGGGGAGTGGTGTGTGGCAGTGGTGGAGAGTGGTGTGTGGCAGTGGTGGGGAGTGGTGAGGGGCAGTGGTGGAGAGTGGTGTGTGACAGTGGTGGAGAGTGTTGTGTTGCAGTGGTGGAGAGTGGTGTGTGACAGTGGTGGGGAGTTGTGTGTGACAGTGGTGGAGAGTGGTGTGTGACAGTGGTGGAGAGTGGTGTTTGACAGATGTGGAGAGTGGTGTGTAGCAGTGGAGGATAGTGGTGTGTGACAGTGGTGGAGAGTGGTGTGTGACAGTGGTGGAGAGTGGTGTGTGACAGTGGTGGAGAGTGGTGTGTGGCAGTGGAGGAGAGTGGTGTGTGGCAGTGGTGGGGAGTGGTGAGGGGCAGTGGTGGAGAGTGGTGTGTGACAGTGGTGGAGAGTGTTGTGTTGCAGTGGTGGAGAGTGGTGTGTGACAGTGGTGGGGAGATGTGTGTGACAGTGGTGGAGAGTGGTGTGTGACAGTGGTGGAGAGTGGTGTTTGACAGATGTGGAGAGTGGTGTGTAGCAGTGGAGGATAGTGGTGTGTGACAGTGGTGGAGAGTGGTGTGTGACAGTGGTGGAGAGTGGTGTGTGACAGTGGTGGAGAGTGGTGTCGGGCAGTGGTGGAGAGTGGTGAGTGACAGTGGTGGAGAGTGTTGTGTGGCAGTGGTGGAGGGTGGTGTAAGACAGTGGTGGAGAGTGGTGAGTGGCAGTGGTAGAGAGTGGTGTGTGACAGTGGTGGAGAGTGGTTGTTGACAGTGGTGGAGGGTGGGGTGTGACAGTGGTGGAGAGTGGTGTGTGGCAGTGGTGGAGAGTGGTGTGTGACAGTGGTGGAGGTTGGTGTGTGACAGTGGTGGAGAGTGGTGCGTGGCAGTGGAGGAGAGTGGTGTGTGACAGTGGTGGAGAGTGGTGTGTGACAGTGGTGGAGAGTGGTGTGTGACAGTAGTGGAGAGTGGTGTGTGACAGTGGTGGAGAGTGGTGTGTGACAGTGGTGGAGAGTGGTGTGTGGCAGTGGTGGAGAGTGGTGTGTGGCAGTGGTGGAGAGTGGTGTGTGTCAGTGGTGGAGAGTGGTGTGTGACAGTGGTGGAGAGTGGTGTGTGACAGTGGTGGAGAGTGGTGTGTGACAGTGGTGGAGAGTGGTGTGTGACAGTGGTGGAGAGTGGTGTGTGACAGTGGTGGAGAGTGGTGTGTGACAGTAGGTGGAGAGTGGTGTGTGGACAGTGGTGGAGAGTGGTGTGTGGCAGTGGTGGAGAGTGGTGTGTGGACAGTGGTGGAGAGTGGTGTGTTGCAGATGGTGGAGAGTTTTGTGTGACAGTGGTGGAGAGTGGTGTGTGGCAGTGGTGGAGAGTGGTGTGTGGCAGTGGTGGAGAGTGGAGTGTGGACAGTGGTGGGGAGTGGTGTGTGGCAGTGGTGGAGAGTGGTGTGTGGCAGTGGTGGGGAGTGGTGATGTGGCAGTGGTGTAGAGTGGTGATGTGACAGTGGTGGAGAGTGTTGTGTGGCAGTGGTGGAGAGTGGTGTGTGACAGTGGTGGGGAGTTGTGATGGGACAGTGGTGGAGAGTGGTGTGTGGACAGTGGTGGAGAGTGGTGTGTGACAGTGGTGAGAGGTTGGTGTGTGACAGTGGTGGAGAGTGGTGCGTGGCAGTGGAGGAGAGTGGTGTGTGACAGTGGTGGAGAGTGGTGTGTGACAGTGGTGGAGAGTGGTGTGTGACAGTAGTGGAGAGTGGTGTGTGACAGTGGTGGAGAGTGGTGTGTGGCAGTGGTGGAGAGTGGTGTGTGACAGTGGTGGAGAGTGGTGTGTGACAGTGGTGGAGAGTGGTGTGTGACAGAGTTGGAGAGTGGTGTGTGGCAGTGGTGGAGAGTGTTGTGTGAGTGGTGGAGAGTTGTGAGTGGCAGTGGTGGAGAGTGGTGTGTGGCAGTGGTGGAGAGTGGTGTGTGGCAGTGGTGGAGAGAGGTGTGTGTGGCAGTGGTGGAGAGTGGTGTGTGGCAGTGGTGGAGAGTGTTGTGTGAGTGGTGGAGAGTTGTGAGTGGCAGTGGTGGAGAGTGGTGTGTGGCAGTGGTGGAGAGTGGTGTGTAGCAGTGGTGGAGAGTGGTGTGTGACAGTAGTGGAGAGTGGTATGTGTGGCAGTGGTGGAGATTGGTGTTGGACAGTGGTGGAGAGTGATGTGTGACAGTGGTGGAGAGTGTTGTGTGACAGTGGTGGAGAGTGGTGTGTGACAGTGGTGGAGAGTGGTGTGTGACAGTGGTGGAGAGTGGTGTGTGGCAGTGGTGTAGAGTTGTGTGTGGCAGTGGTGGAGAGTGGTGGAGAGTGATGTGTGACAGTGGTGGAGAGTGGTGTGTGGCAGTGGTGGAGAGTGGTGTTTGACAGTGGTGGAGAGTGGTGTGTGACAGTGGTGGAGAGTGGTGTGTGGCAGTGGTGGGGAGTGGTGAGGGGCAGTGGTGGAGAGTGGTGAGTGACAGTGGTGGGGAGTGGTGTGTGGCAGTGGTGGAGAGTGGTGTGTGGCAGTGGTGGGGAGTGGTGAGGGGCAGTGGTGGAGAGTGGTGTGTGACAGTGGTGGAGAGTGTTGTGTTGCAGTGGTGGAGAGTGGTGTGTGACAGTGGTGGGGAGTTGTGTGTGACAGTGGTGGAGAGTGGTGTGTGACAGTGGTGGAGAGTGGTGTTTGACAGATGTGGAGAGTGGTGTGTAGCAGTGGAGGATAGTGGTGTGTGACAGTGGTGGAGAGTGGTGTGTGACAGTGGTGGAGAGTGGTGTGTGACAGTGGTGGAGAGTGGTGTGTGGCAGTGGAGGAGAGTGGTGTGTGGCAGTGGTGGAGAGTGGTGTGTGACAGTGGTGGAGAGTGGTGTGTGACAGTGGTGGAGAGTGGTGTCGGGCAGTGGTGGAGAGTGGTGAGTGACAGTGGTGGAGAGTGTTGTGTGGCAGTGGTGGAGGGTGGTGTAAGACAGTGGTGGAGAGTGGTGAGTGGCAGTGGTAGAGAGTGGTGTGTGACAGTGGTGGAGAGTGGTTGTTGACAGTGGTGGAGGGTGGGGTGTGACAGTGGTGGAGAGTGGTGTATGGCAGTGGTGGAGAGTGGTGTGTGACAGTGGTGGAGGTTGGTGTGTGACAGTGGTGGAGAGTGGTGCGTGGCAGTGGAGGAGAGTGGTGTGTGACAGTGGTGGAGAGTGGTGTGTGACAGTGGTGGAGAGTGGTGTGTGACAGTAGTGGAGAGTGGTGTGTGACAGTGGTGGAGAGTGGTGTGTGACAGTGGTGGAGAGTGGTGTGTGGCAGTGGTGGGGAGTGGTGTGTGGCAGTGGTGGAGAGTGTTGTGTGAGTGGTGGAGAGTTGTGAGTGGCAGTGGTGGAGAGTGGTGTGTGGCAGTGGTGGAGAGTGGTGTGTGGCAGTGGTGGAGAGAGGTGTGTGTGGCAGTGGTGGAGAGTGGTGTGTGGCAGTGGTGGAGAGTGTTGTGTGAGTGGTGGAGAGTTGTGAGTGGCAGTGGTGGAGAGTGGTGTGTGGCAGTGCTGGAGAGTGGTGTGTGGCAGTGGTGGAGAGTGGTGTGTGACAATAGTGGAGAGTGGTATGTGTGGCAGTGGTGGAGATTGGTGTGGGACAGTGGTGGAGAGTGATGTGTGACAGTGGTGGAGAGTGCTGTGTGACAGTGGTGGAGAGTGGTGTGTGACAGTGGTGGAGAGTGGTGTGTGACAGTGGTGGAGAGTGGTGTGTGGCAGTGGTGTAGAGTTGTGTGTGGCAGTGGTGGAGAGTGGTGGAGAGTGATGTGTGACAGTGGTGGAGAGTGGTGTGTGGCAGTGGTGGAGAGTGGTGTGTGACAGTGGTGGAGAGTGGTGTGTGACAGTGGTGGAGAGTGGTGTGTAGCAGTGGTGGAGAGTGTTGAGGGACAGTGGTGGAGAGTGGTGTGTGGCAGGGGTGGGGAGTGGTGTGTGACAGAGGTGGAGAGTGGTGTGTGACAGTGGTGGAGAGTGGTGTGTGGCAGTGATGGAGAGTGGTGTGTGACAGTGGTGGAGAGTGGTGTGTGGCAAGTGGTGGAGAGTGGTGTGTGACAGTGGTGGAGAGTGGTGTGTGACAGTGGTGGAGAGTGGTGTGTGGCAGTGGTGGAGAGTGGTGTGTGACAGTGGTGGAGAGTGGTGTGTGACAGTGGTGGAGAGTGGTGTGTGACAGTGGTGGAGAGTGGTGTGTGACAGTGGTGGAGAGTGGTGTGTGACAGTGGTGGAGAGTGGTGTGTGACAGTGGTGGAGAGTGGTGTGTGGCAGTGGTGGAGAGTGGTGTGTGGCAGTGGTGGAGAGTGGTGTGTGACAGTGATGGAGAGTGGTGTGTTGCAGAGGTGGAGAGTGGTGTGTGACAGTGGTGGAGAGTGGTGTGTGGCAGTGGCGGAGAGTGGTGTGTGGCAGTGGTGGAGATTGGTGTTGGACAGTGGTGGAGAGTGATGTGTGACAGTGGTGGAGAGTGGTGTGTGACAGTGGTGGAGAGTGGTGTGTGGACAGTGGTGGAGAGTGGTGTGTGACAGTGGTGGAGAGTGGTGTGTGGCAGTGGTGTAGAGTTGTGTGTGGCAGTGGTGGAGAGTGGTGGAGAGTGATGTGTGACAGTGGTGGAGAGTGGTGTGTGGCAGTGGTGGAGAGTGGTGTGTGACAGTGGTGGAGAGTGGTGTGTGACAGTGGTGGAGAGTGGTGTGTGGCAGTGGTGGGGAGTGGTGAGGGGCAGTGGTGGAGAGTGGTGAGTGACAGTGGTGGGGAGTGGTGTGTGGCAGTGGTGGAGAGTGGTGTGTGGCAGTGGTGGGGAGTGGTGAGGGGCAGTGGTGGAGAGTGGTGTGTGACAGTGGTGGAGAGTGTTGTGTTGCAGTGGTGGAGAGTGGTGTGTGACAGTGGTGGGGAGTTGTGTGTGACAGTGGTGGAGAGTGGTGTGTGACAGTGGTGGAGAGTGGTGTTTGACAGATGTGGAGAGTGGTGTGTAGCAGTGGAGGATAGTGGTGTGTGACAGTGGTGGAGAGTGGTGTGTGACAGTGGTGGAGAGTGGTGTGTGACAGTGGTGGAGAGTGGTGTGTGGCAGTGGAGGAGAGTGGTGTGTGGCAGTGGTGGAGAGTGGTGTGTGACAGTGGTGGAGAGTGGTGTGTGACAGTGGTGGAGAGTGGTGTCGGGCAGTGGTGGAGAGTGGTGAGTGACAGTGGTGGAGAGTGTTGTGTGGCAGTGGTGGAGGGTGGTGTAAGACAGTGGTGGAGAGTGGTGAGTGGCAGTGGTAGAGAGTGGTGTGTGACAGTGGTGGAGAGTGGTTGTTGACAGTGGTGGAGGGTGGGGTGTGACAGTGGTGGAGAGTGGTGTGTGGCAGTGGTGGAGAGTGGTGTGTGACAGTGGTGGAGGTTGGTGTGTGACAGTGGTGGAGAGTGGTGCGTGGCAGTGGAGGAGAGTGGTGTGTGACAGTGGTGGAGAGTGGTGTGTGTCAGTGGTGGAGAGTGGTGTGTGACAGTAGTGGAGAGTGGTGTGTGACAGTGGTGGAGAGTGGTGTGTGACAGTGGTGGAGAGTGGTGTGTGGCAGTGGTGGGGAGTGGTGTGTGGCAGTGGTGGAGAGTGGTGTGTGACAGTGGTGGAGAGTGGTGTGTGGCAGTGGTGGAGAGTGGTGTGTGACAGTGGTGGAGAGTGGTGTGTGACAGTGGTGGAGAGTGGTGTGTGACAGAGTTGGAGAGTGGTGTGTGGCAGTGGTGGAGAGTGTTGTGTGAGTGGTGGAGAGTTGTGAGTGGCAGTGGTGGAGAGTGGTGTGTGGCAGTGGTGGAGAGTGGTGTGTGGCAGTGGTGGAGAGAGGTGTGTGTGGCAGTGGTGGAGAGTGGTGTGTGGCAGTGGTGGAGAGTGGTGGAGAGTTGTGAGTGGCAGTGGTGGAGAGTGGTGTGTGGCAGTGGTGGAGAGTGGTGTGTGGCAGTGGTGGAGAGTGGTGTGTGACAGTAGTGGAGAGTGGTATGTGTGGCAGTGGTGGAGATTGGTGTGGGACAGTGGTGGAGAGTGATGTGTGACAGTGGTGGAGAGTGCTGTGTGACAGTGGTGGAGAGTGGTGTGTGACAGTGGTGGAGAGTGGTGTGTGACAGTGGTGGAGAGTGGTGTGTGGCAGTGGTGTAGAGTTGTGTGTGGCAGTGGTGGAGAGTGGTGGAGAGTGATGTGTGACAGTGGTGGAGAGTGGTGTGTGGCAGTGGTGGAGAGTGGTGTGTGACAGTGGTGGAGAGTGGTGTGTGACAGTGGTGGAGAGTGGTGTGTAGCAGTGGTGGAGAGTGTTGAGGGACAGTGGTGTCGAGTGGTGTGTGGCAGGGGTGGGGAGTGGTGTGTGACAGAGGTGGAGAGTGGTGTGTGACAGTGGTGGAGAGTGGTGTGTGGCAGTGATGGAGAGTGGTGTGTGACAGTGGTGCAGAGTGGTGTGTGGCAGTGGTGGAGAGTGGTGTGTGACAGTGGTGGAGAGTGGTGTGTGACAGTGGTGGAGAGTGGTGTGTGGCAGTGGTGGAGAGTGGTGTGTGACAGTGGTGGAGAGTGGTGTGTGACAGTGGTGGAGAGTGGTGTGTGACAGTGGTGGAGAGTGGTGTGTGACAGTGGTGGAGAGTGGTGTGTGACAGTGGTGGAGAGTGGTGTGTGACAGTGGTGGAGAGTGGTGTGTGGCAGTGGTGGAGAGTGGTGTGTGGCAGTGGTGGAGAGTGGTGTGTGACAGTGATGGAGAGTGGTGTGTTGCAGAGGTTGAGAGTGGTGTGTGACAGTGGTGGAGAGTGGTGTGTGGCAGTGGCGGAGAGTGGTGTGTGGCAGTGGTGGACAGTGGAGTGTGGCAGTGGTGGGGAGTGGTGTGTGGCAGTGGTGGAGAGTGGTGTGTGGCAGTGGTGGGGAGTGGTGTGTGGCAGTGGTGGAGAGTGGTGAGTGACAGTGGTGGGGAGTGGGGTGTGGCAGTGGTGGAGAGTGGTGTGTGGCAGTGGTGGGGAGTGGTGAGGGGCAGTGGTGGAGAGTGGTGTGTGACAGTGGTGGAGAGTGTTGTGTGGCAGTGGTGGAGAGTGGTGTGTGACAGTGGTGGGGAGTTGTGTGTGACAGTGGTGGAGAGTGGTGTGTGGCAGTGGTGGAGAGTGGTGTGTGACAGTGGTGGAGAGTGGTGTGTGACAGTGGTGGAGAGTGGTGTGTGGCAGTTGTTACAACTGATATGAGTGGGGCTTCTATGGTGTACTGGTACTATTAAGGGGTAAAGGTAGTTAGAAGACAAGAGTATCAAATATGGGAGAGCTAAAAGGCCCGGCCCCCAAAATAAACTATCCACAGTAGTAATAACTTGCTATAAGACCATATATGTTAGTCTAAGGGTTGATCACTGCGCTCCCACCTTGGAAGAAGAGATACTCTGTAATTCATGTACTTATTTATTAACCCCTTAACAACCCCCCATATACACTCACACCAATAACAATAATAATAATAACTTTACCACACTATCTTACGTTAAAAGCCTTGGTCCACATAGACAGGATACAAGGTTTACACTAATAACATGCTAGGGTAAAGTACTACTGGGTAAGCACTGAAGCTGGATGCAGCTTAGGGTAGTGAGACCATGTGGTACCCTAATACGAAACACAACACTTAGGGTAAACAAAACACTGGCAAATACTAACCCCAGGTCTCACCAATAGTTACTACCAGAGTAGGTACACTCACTAATGCCCCGTACTTAGCTTAAGGATACAGGAACTTCAGGTAAGGGAAATAAGTAAGAGGAGAAGGAAGGAGAGTAGGGATACAGCCACAGAGTAGGTCTTAACCGCACGACACCAGCCAGAGAGAAGAGCGAGCTAGCCACCAGCTGCCTCCCTCATGTCGTGGTGCCGGGAGGAGCCTAATTGATCGTGCAGCTAAGCACATTAAAGATCTTCCCCTATGCAACGTATTGTTACTTTATGAATGATTAGAAAGTATTAGTAAGCAAAGTTGGTGCCTATGTTATTATTTAATAATCAACCCCCAGCTCAGTCTTTAAATGCTCTTTGAGAAACAATAATAGTCTTACGTCTGGCAGGGAAGAGACAAACAATTGCTATTCGAGATGCCCAACTGTACTACCAGGAAGTTTAATAGCTCAATTTTGACCTCTGGTTTCCAATGGAGAACCCAGGGTCGTAACACTCCTCCCCCCTTCAGAGAAAAAAAAAATGTGACTACTAGAATAGTAGTCATATTTTTTTTGTAAGAGTATACAGAGAACAAAAAGAAAAACATATGACAAAACAAAAAATCAATCAAAAGCAATTTCTCTGCAAAAAAAATACAAAGGAGTTTTCTGAAAGAAAAAAAACATACACAACAAAAATAAAAGAACAGGGAAGTAAATAAATTGGACACGGAATATTTAATGTCACAGGAGTACCTAAAAAAAATTAACTAAAGCATGACGGTTGGTAAATGGCTTTCTGTGGCTCAGATGAATGTTATTCCGGCAACCGGGACAGAGCGTCGGCTATCACGTTGAGTCTGCCCGGTAGGTGGGTAATGGAAAGATTGAAGTCCTGTAGGTACAACGCCCACCTTAGGATGCGTTTATTCTTACCCTTCATCTGAGTCAGGAAGACTAGTGGGTTATGGTCCGTGTACACTTCCACTATATTACCTGTGAGGTAAACTTCGAACTTTTTACATGTTAACACTAGCGCCAACGCCTCTTTTTCTACCACTGAATAATTGCGTTGCGCCTTGTCGAATTTCACAGAGTAATAATATACTGGGTGTTCCACCTGATCATCCCCAGTTTGCAACAACACTGCACCAGCACCCGAGTCAGACGCGTCAACATGAATTTTAAACAGTCGGTCGAACCTTGGACTAGCAAGCACTGGGGCGGAAGCTAAGATCAATTTCAAATTTTTAAATGCCTCTGCACAGTCTGATGACCACTTAAATTTAACGGCTTTCCGCAACAAGTCTGTGAGAGGAGTGGCAACACTGGAAAAGTTCTGACAAAAACGTCGATAGTACGCACACATACCGATAAATCTTTGAACGTCCTTTTTAGACTTTAGTACTGGATACTCCAGAATGGCACTGATTTTATCTTGCCGAGGTAACACTTTTCCTTGGCCCACTTCATAACCGAGGTACGTCACTGTGCCTTGGCCAAAATGACACTTTTTAGCATTTAAGGTAAGATTTGCCCTTTTCAAGATGGCAAACAACTGGCGTAACCTAGCTATGTGGTCAGCCCAATTACTGTCAAACAGCACGATATCATCTAAATACGCCCGACAATTTGGCACCTTAGCGAGTAGAGAGTTCATGAGTCTCTGAAACGTGGCAGGGGCATTACGCAAGCCGAACGGTAACACTTGATACTCAAAAACACCCTCGGGTGTCACGAACGCGGTGAGCTGTTTAGCACGTTCAGTGAGTGGGATTTGATAAAACCCCCTCGAGAGGTCGAATTTCGAAACGTACTTGGCATTTCCCAACTCGTCAATGCAGTCCTCGAGGAGGGGCAGCGGATAGGCATCCACCATGGTCACCTTGTTGAGCTGCCGATAGTCGGTGCATAATCGCCAGGATCCGTCTGGTTTGGGGGACCAAAAGGCAGGGCGAGCACCAAGAGCCCTGGCTCGGCCGGATGAGGCCGTGCTGGAGCAAGAAGTCGACCTCCTTCCGTACGATGGCCTTCTTTTCTGGACTCATCCGATAGGGTTGAAGGCGAATGGGAGTGTAGTCCGTCAACTCGACATCATGGCAAATGGCATCAGTCTGGGTCGGGACCTCCCCGAACAGACTGGAGAATTCATCAACCAACGACTGCACCTCTTCACGTTGGGCCATCTGCAAATGGGACAGTCCCTCCTCCACAGCATTCACAGAACTAGAATTATTGAAAATGAGATTAGTTGGGTCCCCAGAACAATCATCCCCTCTCTCACTGGAAATGGAAACATTGGTTAGTGCAATTGGCCTGGGGCCCTGGAACTTCTTCAGTCGATTTACATGTATGAGCATTACCTGGTTACGTCTGTCAGAGTGCCTCACTTTGTACGTGAGGTCCCCAGTCTTTTCTGTCACAATGTAGGGGCCTTCGTACTTGTGGGACATAGTGTTCCCTAGTCGAGGCTTTAATACCAGGACCGGGTCACCAGGCTGAAATACCCGTAACTTAGATTTAGCATCGTTACGTTCTTTCATCTTTTCTTGGGCCTTGCCAAGATACTTAAATGCAGCCGCCTTGCAGTCCTTGAGTCTCTGGTGGTGTTGCGCAAAGAAAGCCGAACCTTCGGTTAACGTTACGTTCCCTAACAGATTCTCCTGTAACATTTGCAAGGGTCCACGAACTTTATGGCCAAAGACTAACTCAAAAGGAGAACAGCCCAGTGAACTTTGTAATCCCTCTCTAGCCGCAAACAAAACATACGGTAAATTCTCATCCCAGAAGGTGTGGGAACTCTCGCACGATGTCTTCAACATCTGCTTCAGAGTTAGCTGGAAACGTTCAATTACCCCCTGACTCTGTGGATGGTATGGGCTGGAAACCTTATGAGTTATTCCATGTTCCTTACAAAATTGCTCGAAAACATCAGACTTAAAATTAGTACCATTGTCAGTTTGCACGACCCGAGGCAGTCCAAAAGTGGAAAAAAATTGCAACATACGAGCAACAACAGTTTTTGCTCGGATGTTCCTTACAGCAAAAGCCTCTGGGTAACGAGTAGTGATACACATCATCGTGATTAGGTAAATATTACCAGACTTAGTTCTAGGTAATGGTCCAACACAGTCCATTACCACATGAGAAAATGGTTCCTCTGGCACGACAATAGGCCTTAGAGGAGCTTTAGGTGGAGTCTGGTTTGGTTTCCCAACCAGTTGACAAACAACACACGCATTACAAAATTTTGCCACATCGCTTTTCAGCTTGGGCCAGAAAAAATACTTTAAAATTTTGTGATACGTAATATTAATACCTTGATGTCCCCCCATAGGATCATCATGAGCAGCTGCCAAAACTCTTTCTCTATAGCAGGTCGGCAACATAACCTGGTGGACTACCTCCCACTCATTTGACAAGGGAGCACTCTGTGGTCTCCATTTTCTCATCAAAATCCGTTCATTGTAGTAGTACTCAGTTGCTGCGTCTACAATTTCCTCCATAGAGACAGCTGTCTCATGACAATCTGCCAGAGTGGGGTCAGCTTTCTGTAACTCACTCAAGGAGGCATCTAGGCCTTGGTCAGATGCCATTGGCCGAGGCTCAACAGTGTTCTCCTCCACCTCCCCACTACTCTCGGTAGATGGCGGTGGCAGGCTCTCCACAATGTCCTCGGCCACGTCATCGAGTCGGGCCATGAATGTGTCCGCGAGGTCCACTTGGTTTTCACCACTCGGAAAGCTCCTCGTGACCTCGGGATTTACCACCTTGGCAAGCACAGGGCTGCCCTTACATTTAAGTCCCATAGACCTGGTCACCGCGCACGCAGGGTACACAACATTATCCTCTGCGGCGGGTGGATCCAGGCAAACCTTAGGGGTAGGCAACATAATAGGCAGTCTGGAGTCCCCTACCTTATCCCCTGCTAAATCATTACCAACTATTACATCAACATTAGGGAAAGGTAGGTATGAAGTGACTCCGACTGTACAAACACCCTTGTGGAAATCAGATTCCAGGGTAACCTTATGGAGGGGTACTGCCCGAGTATCACTAGTGACACCCTCGACCAGTACCACCTCTCCAGTGTCGAGAGTGTTGGCACCTTGCAACGCACTCTCTAAAATTAAAGTCTGGATGGCACCGGTGTCTCGGAAGATCACCACGTCCTTCCAGGAAGAACCCTCAGACAAAAGTAGTCTCCCTTTCGATAAGAATGGGGTAAGCAAGTCCAACCACTGTGGGTTGGAGGTCTTACTCCCTAACCCTTCTGAAAGCCTCAAGCCCTGTGTCACAACTAGAGCATTGGGTCTTTTTTCAGGGTGCAGTTGCCAACAACGGCTAATAGTGTGGTTTGGACGATTACAGTGACCACAAAAACGTCGAGGAGAAGAGACATTACTAACAGAATTACCCTTCGGTTCACCTTTAGGTGCCGTTGGGCTAGACACTTTAACAGGGTTAGTTATGTCTGAAACAGAAGGTGCATTAGGTAAAGGGTTAGAATGAGCTGGTCTGGACTGGCTGTGGGTATAAGTTTTGCTACTCTGTGGGGTATAATTATTTTTATTGGGCCTTTTGCCCGCCAATTGGTAGTTTTCTGCCAACTTGGCCAAATCCCCTATTTTAGAATTTACCTCTACCCTTCCTCTAATGTAATTTGATACGTTCTCTGGCATAATATCTATGAAATGCTCCATTAAAATTAAGTTCCTGAGAGCCTCGTATGTTTCGGCTTTCGCCGAGCGAATCCATCTATCAAACAATCGAATTTGATCATTCACAAATTCAGTGAGCGGTTGGTTGTGAGTAGGCCTAAGGTTACGATAAACTTGGCGGTGAGCTTCAGGAGTAATTTCATATGCCCGCAAAATACATTCCCTGACTTTATCATATTCGAAACACTCGTCGTCAGGCATGTTTATAAAAATATCTTGTGCTTTACCCCTAAGTCTTCCCTGTAGGATTTTCACCCACTCTTCCTTTGGCCAGTTCATGGACGTGGCCACTCTCTGAAAATGGTTGAAAAACCTTTCAGGGTCAGACTCGGAAAATTCTGGCAAATTATGCTTTTTCTCATAATGCCTGGGGTTTGAATCCCCGGCAGGTGAAGTTCCAGTGGCATTCGCTCTAATTTTAGCCTCCTCGGTTTTGAGTCTTTGCTCCTCTAATTTTATTTTTGCTAACTCTAAAGCTAATTCACTTTCCCTATGAGTTGCACTTTCTGCTTGGCTAGGCTGGCATAAAGGTGTATCACTTGCCAATAGTTGTCCATCAATACAATGTTGTAATATTTCATTTACCAAAGTCCACTTTTTATCTGCGACATTTAATTCTAGGCCAAATTCCTGGCCTAACAATACTAAATTAGACTTTTTAAGTTTCTTTATCTCTACCACTGAAGGCTCCCTTGCCAGGTTCTGCATTTCAGAAGACATCACTAATAATTTTAGCTCCCAGCCAAAGGAAAAATTAAAAAATAAAAATTGAAAAAAAAACAAAAATTTGCACGGCCCCTAACACAAGGCCACACTAACCTTAATCGTGAAGGGATCCAGCTGGGTGTCCAGTCAGTGCAAGAATGTCCTTTGCTAGATGAGGTGGACCCTAGGCTAGCACACAACCGTTCTGCGGAAAACAAAAAATTTTAATTTTGGCACTCAAGAATCTAATTTTTTACACTTATAATGTTCCTCCCGGACAGGCCCCCACTTGTTACAACTGATATGAGTGGGGCTTCTATGGGGTACTGGTACTATTAAGGGGTAAAGGTAGTTAGAAGACAAGAGTATCAAATATGGGAGAGCTAAAAGGCCCGGCCCCCAAAATAAACTATCCACAGTAGTAATAACTTGCTACAAGACCATATATGTTAGTCTAAGGGTTGATCACTGCGCTCCCACCTTGGAAGAAGAGATACTCTGTAATTCATGTACTTATTTATTAACCCCTTAACAACCCCCCATATACACTCACACCAATAACAATAATAATAATAACTTTACCACACTATCTTACGTTAAAAGCCTTGGTCCACATAGACAGGATACAAGGTTTACACTAATAACAAGCTAGGGTAAAGTACTACTGGGTAAGCACTGAAGCTGGATGCAGCTTAGGGTAGTGAGACCATGTGGTACCCTAATACGAAACACAACACTTAGGGTAAACAAAACACTGGCAAATACTATCCCCAGGTCTCACCAATAGTTACTACCAGAGTAGGTACACTCACTAATGCCCCGTACTTAGCTTAAGGATACAGGAACTTCAGGTAAGGGAAATAAGTAAGAGGAGAAGGAAGGAGAGTAGGGATACAGCCACTGAGTAGGTCTTAACCGCACGACACCAGCCAGAGAGAAGAGCGAGCTAGCCACCAGCTGCCTCCCTCATGTCGTGGTGCCGGGAGGAGCCTAATTGATCGTGCAGCTAAGCACATTAAAGATCTTCCCCTATGCAACGTATTGTTACTTTATGAATGATTAGAAAGTATTAGTAAGCAAAGTTGGTGCCTATATTATTATTTAATAATCAACCCCCAGCTCAGTCTTTAAATGCTCTTTGAGAAACAATAATAGTCTTACGTCTGGCAGGGAAGATACAAACAATTGCTATTCGAGATGCCCAACTGTACTACAAGGAAGTTTAATAGCTCAATTTTGACCTCTGGTTTCCACTGGAGAACCCAGGGTCGTAACAGCAGTGGAGGAGAGTGGTGTGTGGCAGTGGTGGAGAGTGGTGTGTGACAGTGGTGGAGAGTGGTGTGTGACAGTGGTGGAGAGTGGTGTCGGGCAGTGGAGGAGAGTGGTGAGTGACAGTGGTGGAGAGTGTTGTGTGGCAGTGGTGGAGGGTGGTGTGTGACAGAGGTGGAGAGTGGTGAGTGGCAGTGGTAGAGAGTGGTGTGTGACAGTGGTGGAGAGTGGTTGTTGACAGTGGTGGAGGGTGGTGTGTGACAGTGGTGGAGAGTGGTGTGTGGCAGAGGTGGAGAGTGGTGTGTGACAGTGGTGGAGGTTGGTGTGTGACAGTGTTGGAGAGTGGTGCGTGGCAGTGGAGGAGAAAGGTGTGTGACAGTGGTGGAGAGTGGTGTGTGACAGTGGTGGAGAGTGGTGTGTGACAGTAGTGGAGAGTGGTGTGTGACAGTGGTGGAGAGTGGTGTGTGACAGTGGCGGAGAGTGGTGTGTGGCAGTGGTGGGGAGTGGTGTGTGGCAGTGGTGGAGAGTGGTGTGTGACAGTGATGGAGAGTGGTGTGTGGCAGTGGTGGAGAGTGGTGTGCGACAGTGGTGGAGAGTGGTGTGTGACAGTGGTGGAGAGTGGTGTGTGACAGAGTTGGAGAGTGGTGTGTGACAGTGGTGGAGAGTGGTGTGTGACAGTGGTGGAGAGTGGTGAGTGGCAGTGGTGAAGAGTAGTGAGTGGCAGTTGTGGAGAGTGGTGAGTGGAAGTTGAGGAGAGTGGTGTGTGAGTGGTGGAGAGTGGTGTGTGACTGTGGTGGAGAGTGGTGTGCAGCAGTGGTGGAGAGTGGTGTGTGACAGTGGTAAAGAGTGGTGAGGGGCAGTGGTGGAGAGTGTTGAGGGGCAGTGGTGGAGAGTGGTGTGTGGCAGTGGTGGGGAGTGGTGTGTGGCAGTGGTGGAGAGTGGTGTGTGGCAGTGGTGTGTGGCAGTGGTGGAGAGTGGTGTGTGACAGTGGTGTGTGGCAGTGGTGTAGAGTGGTGTGTGAGAGTTGTGAAAGAGTGGTGTGTGGCAGGGGTGGGGAGTGGTGTGTGGCAGTGGTGGAGAGTGGTGTGTGACAGTGGTGTGTGGCAGTGGTGGAGAGTGGTGTGTGAGAGTTGTGAAAGAGTGGTGTGTGGCAGTGGTGGGGAGTGGTGTGTGACAGTGGTGGAGAGTGGTGTGTGACAGTGGTGGAGAGTGGTGTGTGACAGTGGTGGGGAGTGGTGTGTGGCAGTGGTGGAGAGTGGTGTATGACAGTGGTGGAGAGTGGTGTGTGACAGTAGAGGAGAGTGGTGTGTGACAGTGGTGGAGAGTGGTGTGTGACAGTGGTGGAGAGTGGTGTGTGACAGTGGTGGAGAGTGGTGTGTGACAGTGGTGGGGAGTGGTGTGTGGCAGTGGTGGAGAGTGGTGTGTGACAGTGGTGGAGAGTGGTGTGTGGCAGTGGTGGAGAGTGGTGTGTGACAGTGGTGGAGAGTGGTGTGTGACAGTGGTGGAGAGTGGTGTGTGACAGAGTTGGAGAGTGGTGTGTGACAGTGGTGGAGAGTGGTGTGTGACAGTGGTGAAGAGTGGTGAGTGGCAGTGGTGAAGAGTAGTGAGTGGCAGTTGTGGAGTGGTGAGTGGAAGTTGAGGAGAGTGGTGTGTGAGTGGTGGAGAGTGGTGTGTGACAGTGGTGGAGAGTGGTGTGCAGCAGTGGTGGAGAGTGGTGTGTGACAGTGGTAAAGAGTGGTGAGGGGCAGTGGTGGGGAGTGGTGTGTGGCAGTGGTGGAGAGTGGTGTGTGACAGTGGTGTGTGGCAGTGGTGGAGAGTGGTGTGTGAGAGTTGTGAAAGAGTGGTGTGTGGCAGTGGTGGGGAGTGGTGTGTGACAGTGGTGGAGAGTGGTGTGTGACAGTGGTGGAGAGTGGTGTGTGGCAGTGGTGGAGAGTGGTGTGTGGCAGTGGTGGAGAGTGGTGTGTGAGAGTTGTGAAAGAGTGGTGTGTGGCAGTGGTGGGGAGTGGTGTGTGACAGTGGTGGAGAGTGGTGAGTGACAGTGGTGGAGAGTGTTGAGGGACAGTGGTGGAGAGTGGTGTGTGGCAGTGGTGCAGAGTGGTGTGTGACAGAGGTGGAGAGTGGTGAGTGACAGTGGTGGAGAGTGTTGAGGGACAGTGGTGGAGAGTGGTGTGTGGCAGTGGAGGAAAGTGGTGTGTGACAGTGGTGGAGAGTGGTGTGTTGCAGTGGTGGAGAGTGGTGTGTGACAGTGGTGGAGAGTGGTGTGTGGCAGTGGTGGAGAGTGGTGTGTGGCAGTGGTGGAGAGTGGTGTGTGGCAGTGGTGGGGAGTAGTGTGTGGCAGTGGTGGAGAGTGGTGAGTGACAGTGGTGGAGAGTGTTGTGTGGCAGTGGTGGAGAGTGGTGTGTGGCAGTGGTGGGGAGTGGTGTGTGGCAGTGGTGGAGAGTGGTGAGTGGCAGTGGTGGAGAGTGGTGTGTGACAGTGGAGGAGAGTGGTGTGTGGCAGTGGTGGAGAGTGGTGATTGACAGTGGTGGAGAGTGTTGTGTGGCAGTGGTTGAGAGTGGTGAGTGGCAGTGGTGGAGAGTGGTGAGTGACAGTGGTGGAGAGTGGTGTGTGACAGTGGTGGAGAGTGGTGTGTGACAGATGTGGAGAGTGGTGTGTGGCAGTGGAGGATAGTGGTGTGTGACAGTGGTGGAGAGTGGTGTGTGACAGTGGTGGAGAGTGGTGTGTGACAGTGGTGGAGAGTGGTGTGTGGCAGTGGTGCAGAGTGGTGTGTGACAGATGTGGAGAGTGGTGTGTGGCAGTGGTGGAGAGTGGTGTGTGACAGTGGTGGAGAGTGGTGTGTGGCAGTGGTGTAGAGTGGTGTGTGGCAGTGGTGTAGATTAGTGTGTGGCAGTGGTGGAGAGTGGTGTGTGACAGTGGTGGAGAGAGGTGTGTGACAGTGGTGGAGAGTGGTGTGTGACAGTGGTGGAGAGTGGTGTGTGACAGTGGTGGAGAGTGGTGTGTGACAGTGGTGGAGAGTGGTGAGTGACAGTGGTGGAGAGTGGTGTGTGACAGTGGTGGAGAGAGGTGTGTGACAGTGGTGGAGAGTGGTGTGTGACAGTGGTGGAGAGTGGTGTGTGAAAGTGGAGGAGAGTGGTGTGTGACAGTGGTGGAGAGTGGCGTGTGACAGTGGTGGAGAGTGCTGTGTGACAGTGATGGAGAGTGGTGTGTGACAGTGGTGGAGAGTGGTGTGTAACAGTGGTGGAGAGAGGTGTGTGTGGCAGTGGTGGAGAGTGGTGTGTGGCAGTGGTGGAGAGTGTTGTGTGAGTGGTGGAGAGTTGTGAGTGGCAGTGGTGGAGAGTGGTGTGTGGCAGTGGTGGAGAGTGGTGTGTGGCAGTGGTGGAGAGTGGTGTGTGACAGTAGTGGAGAGTGGTATGTGTGGCAGTGGTGGAGAGTGGTGTGGGACAGTGATGGAGAGTGATGTGTGACAGTGGTGGAGAGTGCTGTGTGACAGTGGTGGAGAGTGGTGTGTGACAGTGGTGGAGAGTGGTGTGTGACAGTGGTGGAGAGTGGTGTGTGGCAGTGGTGTAGAGTGGTGTGTGGCAGTGGTGGAGAGTGGTGGAGAGTGATGTGTGACAGTGGTGGAGAGTGGTGTGTGGCAGTGGTGGAGAGTGGTGTGTGACAGTGGTGGAGAGTGGTGTGTGACAGTGGTGGAGAGTGGTGTGTGGCAGTGGTGGAGAGTGTTGAGGGACAGTGGTGGAGAGTGGTGTGTGGCAGGGGTGGGAAGTGGTGTGTGACAGAGGTGGAGAGTGGTGTGTGACAGTGGTGGAGAGTGGTGTGTGGCAGTGATGGAGAGTGGTGTGTGACAGTGGTGGAGAGTGGTGTGTGGCAGTGGTGGAGAGTGGTGTGTGACAGTGGTGGAGAGTGGTGTGTGACAGTGGTGGAGAGTGGTGTGTGGCAGTGGTGGAGAGTGGTGTGTGACAGTGGTGGAGAGTGGTGTATGACAGTGGTGGAGAGTGGTGTGTGGCAGTGGTGGAGAGTGGTGTGTGACAGTGGTGGAGAGTGGTGTGTGACAGTGGTGGAGAGTGGTGTGTGACAGTGGTGGAAAGTGGTGTGTGACAGTGGTGGAGAGTGGTGTGTGACAGTGGTGGAGAGTGGTGTGTGACAGTGGTGGAGAGTGGTGTATGGCAGTGGTGGAGAGTGGTGTGTGGCAGTGGTGGAGAGTGGTGTGTGACAGTGGTGGAGAGTGGTGTGTTGCAGAGGTGGAGAGTGGTGTGTGACAGTGGTGGAGAGTGGTGTGTGGCAGTGGCGGAGAGTGGTGTGTGGCAGTGGTGGACAGTGGAGTGTGGCAGTGGTGGGGATTGGTGTGTGGCATTTGTGGAGAGTGGTGTGTGGCAGTGGTGGGGAGTTGTGTGTGGCAGTGGTGGAGAGTGGTGAGTGACAGTGGTGGGGAGTGGTGTGTGGCAGTGGTGAAGAGTGGTGTGTGGCAGTGGTGGGGAGTGGTGAGGGGCAGTGGTGGAGAGTGGTGTGTGACAGTGGTGGAGAGTGTTGTGTGGCAGTGGTGGAGAGTGGTGTGTGACAGTGGTGGGGAGTTGTGTGTGACAGTGGTGGAGAGTGGTGTGTGACAGTGGTGGAGAGTCGTGTTTGACAGATGTGGAGTGTGGTGTGTGGCAGTGGAGGATAGTGGTGTGTGACAGTGGTGGAGAGTGGTGTGTGACAGTGGTGGAAAGTGGTGTGTGGCAGTGGAGGAGAGTGGTGTGTGGCAGTGGTGGAGAGTGGTGTGTGACAGTGGTGGAGAGTGGTGTGTGACAGTGGTGGAGAGTGGTGTCGGGGAGTGGTGGAGAGTGGTGAGTAACAGTGGTGGAGAGTGTTGTGTGGCAGTGGTGGAGGGTGGTGTGTGACAGTGGTGGAGAGTGGTGAGTGGCAGTGGTAGAGAGTTGTGTGTGACAGTGGTGGAGAGTGGTTGTTGACAGTGGTGGAGGGAGTATTGTGTGACAGTGGTGGAGAGTGGTGTGTGGCAGTGGTGGAGAGTGGTGTGTGACAGTGGTGGAGGTTGGTGTGTGACAGTGGTGGAGAGTGGTGCGTGGCAGTGGAGGAGAGTGGTGTGTGACAGTGGTGGAGAGTGGTGTGTGACAGTGGTGGAGAGTGGTGTGTGACAGTAGTGGAGAGTGGTGTGTGACAGTGGTGGAGAGTGGTGTGTGACAGTGGTGGAGAGTGGTGTGTGGCAGTGGTGGCAGAGTGGTGTGTGGCAGTGGTGGAGAGTGGTGTGTGACAGTGGTGGAGAGTGGTGTGTTGGACAGTGGTGGAGAGTGGTGTGTGACAGTGGTGGAGAGTGGTGTGTGGCAGTGGTGGAGAGTGGTGTGTTGCAGTGGTGGAGAGTGGTGTGTGACAGTGGTGGAGAGTGGTGTGTGGCAGTGGTGGAGAGTGGTGTGTGGCAGTGGTGGAGAGTGGTGTGTGGCAGTGGTGGGGAGTGGTGTGTGGCAGTGGTGGAGAGTGGTGAGTGACAGTGGTGGAGAGTGTTGTGTGGCAGTGGTGGAGAGTGGTGTGTGGCAGTGGTGGGGAGTGGTGTGTGGCAGTGGTGGAGAGTGGTGAGTGGCAGTGGTGGAGAGTGGTGTGTGACAGTGGAGGAGAGTGGTGTGTGGCAGTGGTGGAGAGTGGTGATTGACAGTGGTGGAGAGTGTTGTGTGGCAGTGGTTGAGAGTGGTGAGTGGCAGTGGTGGAGAGTGGTGAGTGACAGTGGTGGAGAGTGGTGTGTGACAGTGGTGGAGAGTGGTGTGTGACAGATGTGGAGAGTGGTGTGTGGCAGTGGAGGATAGTGGTGTGTGACAGTGGTGGAGAGTGGTGTGTGACAGTGGTGGAGAGTGGTGTGTGACAGTGGTGGAGAGTGGTGTGTGGCAGTGGTGCAGAGTGGTGTGTGACAGATGTGGAGAGTGGTGTGTGGCAGTGGTGGAGAGTGGTGTGTGACAGTGGTGGAGAGTGGTGTGTGGCAGTGGTGTAGAGTGGTGTGTGGCAGTGGTGTAGATTAGTGTGTGGCAGTGGTGGAGAGTGGTGTGTGACAGTGGTGGAGAGAGGTGTGTGACAGTGGTGGAGAGTGGTGTGTGACAGTGGTGGAGAGTGGTGTGTGACAGTGGTGGAGAGTGGTGTGTGACAGTGGTGGAGAGTGGTGAGTGACAGTGGTGGAGAGTGGTGTGTGACAGTGGTGGAGAGAGGTGTGTGACAGTGGTGGAGAGTGGTGTGTGACAGTGGTGGAGAGTGGTGTGTGAAAGTGGAGGAGAGTGGTGTGTGACAGTGGTGGAGAGTGGTGTGTGACAGTGGTGGAGAGTGCTGTGTGACAGTGATGGAGAGTGGTGTGTGACAGTGGTGGAGAGTGGTGTGTAACAGTGGTGGAGAGAGGTGTGTGTGGCAGTGGTGGAGAGTGGTGTGTGGCAGTGGTGGAGAGTGTTGTGTGAGTGGTGGAGAGTTGTGAGTGGCAGTGGTGGAGAGTGGTGTGTGGCAGTGGTGGAGAGTGGTGTGTGGCAGTGGTGGAGAGTGGTGTGTGACAGTAGTGGAGAGTGGTATGTGTGGCAGTGGTGGAGAGTGGTGTGGGACAGTGGTGGAGAGTGCTGTGTGACAGTGGTGGAGAGTGCTGTGTGACAGTGGTGGAGAGTGGTGTGTGACAGTGGTGGAGAGTGGTGTGTGACAGTGGTGGAGAGTGGTGTGTGGCAGTGGTGTAGAGTGGTGTGTGGCAGTGGTGGAGAGTGGTGGAGAGTGATGTGTGACAGTGGTGGAGAGTGGTGTGTGGCAGTGGTGGAGAGTGGTGTGTGACAGTGGTGGAGAGTGGTGTGTGACAGTGGTGGAGAGTGGTGTGTGGCAGTGGTGGAGAGTGGTTGAGGGACAGTGGTGGAGAGTGGTGTGTGGCAGGGGTGGGAGAGTGGTGTGTGACAGAGGTGGAGAGTGGTGTGTGACAGTGGTGGAGAGTGGTGTGTGGCAGTGATGGAGAGTGGTGTGTGACAGTGGTGGAGAGTGGTGTGTGGCAGTGGTGGAGAGTGGTGTGTGACAGTGGTGGAGAGTGGTGTGTGACAGTGGTGGAGAGTGGTGTGTGGCAGTGGTGGAGAGTGGTGTGTGACAGTGGTGGAGAGTGGTGTATGACAGTGGTGGAGAGTGGTGTGTGGCAGTGGTGGAGAGTGGTGTGTGACAGTGGTGGAGAGTGGTGTGTGACAGTGGTGGAGAGTGGTGTGTGACAGTGGTGGAAAGTGGTGTGTGACAGTGGTGGAGAGTGGTGTGTGACAGTGGTGGAGAGTGGTGTGTGACAGTGGTGGAGAGTGGTGAGTGGCAGTGGTGGAGAGTGGTGTGTGGCAGTGGTGGAGAGTGGTGTGTGACAGTGGTGGAGAGTGGTGTGTTGCAGAGGTGGAGAGTGGTGTGTGACAGTGGTGGAGAGTGGTGTGTGGCAGTGGCGGAGAGTGGTGTGTGGCAGTGGTGGACAGTGGAGTGTGGCAGTGGTGGGGATTGGTGTGTGGCATTTGTGGAGAGTGGTGTGTGGCAGTGGTGGGGAGTGGTGTGTGGCAGTGGTGGAGAGTGGTGAGTGACAGTGGTGGGGAGTGGTGTGTGGCAGTGGTGAAGAGTGGTGTGTGGCAGTGGTGGGGAGTGGTGAGGGGCAGTGGTGGAGAGTGGTGTGTGACAGTGGTGGAGAGTGTTGTGTGGCAGTGGTGGAGAGTGGTGTGTGACAGTGGTGGGGAGTTGTGTGTGACAGTGGTGGAGAGTGGTGTGTGACAGTGGTGGAGAGTCGTGTTTGACAGATGTGGAGTGTGGTGTGTGGCAGTGGAGGATAGTGGTGTGTGACAGTGGTGGAGAGTGGTGTGTGACAGTGGTGGAAAGTGGTGTGTGGCAGTGGAGGAGAGTGGTGTGTGGCAGTGGTGGAGAGTGGTGTGTGACAGTGGTGGAGAGTGGTGTGTGACAGTGGTGGAGAGTGGTGTCGGGCAGTGGTGGAGAGTGGTGAGTAACAGTGGTGGAGAGTGTTGTGTGGCAGTGGTGGAGGGTGGTGTGTGACAGTGGTGGAGAGTGGTGAGTGGCAGTGGTAGAGAGTTGTGTGTGACAGTGGTGGAGAGTGGTTGTTGACAGTGGTGGAGGGTGGTGTGTGACAGTGGTGGAGAGTGGTGTGTGGCAGTGGTGGAGAGTGGTGTGTGACAGTGGTGGAGGTTGGTGTGTGACAGTGGTGGAGAGTGGTGCGTGGCAGTGGAGGAGAGTGGTGTGTGACAGTGGTGGAGAGTGGTGTGTGACAGTGGTGGAGAGTGGTGTGTGACAGTAGTGGAGAGTGGTGTGTGACAGTGGTGGAGAGTGGTGTGTGACAGTGGTGGAGAGTGGTGTGTGGCAGTGGTGGGGAGTGGTGTGTGGTCAGTGGTGGAGAGTGGTGTGTGACAGTGGTGGAGAGTGGTGTGTGGCAGTGGTGGAGAGTGGTGTGTGACAGTGGTGGAGAGTGGTGTGTGACAGTGGTGGAGAGTGGTGTGTGACAGAGTTGGAGAGTGATGTGTGACAGTGGTGGAGAGTGGTGTGTGACAGTGGTGGAGAGTGGTGAGTGGCAGTGGTGAAGAGTAGTGAGTGGCAGTTGTGGAGAGTGGTGAGTGGAAGTTGAGGAGAGTGGTGTGTGAGTGGTGGAGAGTGGTGTGTGACAGTGGTGGAGAGTGGTGTGCAGCAGTGGTGGAGAGTGGTGTGTGACAGTGGTAAAGAGTGGTGAGGGGCAGTGGTGGAGAGTGTTGAGGGGCAGTGGTGGAGAGTGGTGTGTGGCAGTGGTGGGGAGTGGTGTGTGGCAGTGGTGGAGAGTGGTGTGTGGCAGTGGTGTGTGGCAGTGGTGGAGAGTAGGTGTGTGACAGTGGTGTGTGGCAGTGGTGTAGAGTGGTGTGTGAGAGTTGTGAAAGAGTGGTGTGTGGCAGTGGTGGGGAGTGGTGTGTGGCAGTGGTGGAGAGTGGTGTGTGACAGTGGTGTGTGGCAGTGGTGGAGAGTGGTGTGTGAGAGTTGTGAAAGAGTGGTGTGTGGCAGTGGTGGGGAGTGGTGTGTGACAGTGGTGGAGAGTGGTGTGTGACAGTGGTGGAGAGTTGTGTGTGGCAGTGGTGGAGAGTGGTGTGTGGCAGTGGTGGAGAGTGGTGTGTGGCAGTGGTGGAGAGTGGTGAGTGACAGTGGTGGAGAGTGTTGAGGGACAGTGGTGGAGAGTGGTGTGTGACAGTGGTGGAGAGTGTTGAGGGACAGTGGTGGAGAGTGGTGTGTGGCAGTGGAGCAGAGTGGTGTGTGACAGAGGTGGAGAGTGGTGAGTGACAGTGGTGGAGAGTGTTGAGGGACAGTGCTGGAGAGTGGTGTGTGGCAGTGGTGGAGAGTGGTGTGTTGCAGTGGTG
>NC_091195.1:35078732-35095611 GCF_040958095.1 Procambarus clarkii
ACAAGGAACACTGTTGCTGGTTCACAAGGAACACTGTTGCTGGTTCACAAGGAACACTGTTGCTGGTTCACAAGGAACACTGTTGCTGGTTCACAAGGAACACTGTTGATGGTTCACAAGGAACACTTATGCTGGTTCACAAAAAAACGCTGTTGCTGGTTAACAAGGAACACTGTTGCTAGTTCACAAGGAACACTGTTGCTGGTTCACAAGGAACACTGTTGATAAGTCACAGGGAACACTGTTGATGGTTCACAAGGAACACTGTTGATGGTTCACAGGGAACACTGTTGCTAGTGCACAAGAAACACTGTTGCTGGTTCACAAGGAACACTGTTGCTGGTTCACAAGGAACACTGTTGCTGGTTCACAAGGAACACTGTTGATGGTTCACAAGAAACGCTGTTGCTGGTTCACAAGGAACACTCTTGTTGGTTCACAAGGAACACTGTTGCTGGTTTACAAGGAACACTGTTGCGGGATCACAAGTAACATTCTTGATGGTTCACAAGGAACACTCCTGCTGGTTCACAAGGAACACTGTTGATGGTTAACAAGGAACACTGTTGCTGGTTCACAAGGAACACTGTTGCTGGTTCACAAGGAACACTGTTGCTGGTTCACAAGGAACACTGTTGATGGTTCACAAGAAACGCTGTTGCTGGTTCACAAGGAACACTCTTGTTGGTTCACAAGGAACACTGTTGCTGGTTTACAAGGAACACTGTTGCGGGATCACAAGTAACATTCTTGATGGTTCACAAGGAACACTCCTGCTGGTTCACAAGGAACACTGTTGATGGTTAACAAGGAACACTGTTGCTGGTTCAAAAGGAACACTGTTGCTGGTTCAATGGGAACACTGTTGATGGTTCACAAGGAACACTGTTGCTGGTTCACAAGTAACACTGTTGATGGTTCACAAGGAACACTGTTGATGGTTCACAAGGAACACTGTTGCTGGTTCACATGGAACACTGTTGCTGGTTCACATGGAACACTGTTGCTGGTTCAAAGGGAACACTGTTGTTGGTTCACAAGGAACACTATTGGTGGTTCACAAGGAACACTCCTGCTGGTTCACAAGGAACACTGTTGGTGGTTCACAAGGAACACTGTTGCTTGTTCACAAGGAACACGGTTGCTAGTTCACAAGGAACACTGTTGATGGTTCACAAGGAACACTCATGCTGGTTCACAAGGAACACTGTTGCGGGTTCACAAGGAACACTCATGCTGGTTCACAAGGAACACTGTTGCGGGTTCACAAGGAACACTGTTGCTGGTTCACAAGGAACACTGTTGCTGGTTCACGATGAACACTGTTGCTGGTTCACAAGGAACACTGTTGCTGGTTCACAAGGAACACTGTTGATGGTTCACAAGGAACACTTTTGCTGGTTCACAAGGAACGCTGTTGCTGGTTAACAAGGAACACTGTTGCTAGTTCACAAGGAACACTGTTGCAGGTTCACAAGGAACACTGTTGATGGTTCACAAGGAACACTCTTGTTGGTTCACAAGGAACACTGTTGCTGGTTTACAAGGAACACTGTTGCGGGATCACAAGTAACATTCTTGATGGTTCACAAGGAACACTCCTGCTGGTTCACAAGGAACACTGTTGATGGTTAACAAGGAACACTGTTGCTGGTTCAAAAGGAACACTGTTGCTGGTTCAAAGGGAACACTGTTGATGGTTCACAAGGAACACTGTTGCTGGTTCACAAGTAACACTGTTGATGGTTCACAAGGAACACTGTTGATGGTTCACAAGGAACACTGTTGCTGGTTCACATGGAACACTGTTGCTGGTTCACATGGAACACTGTTGCTGGTTCAAAGGGAACACTGTTGTTGGTTCACAAGGAACACTATTGGTGGTTCACAAGGAACACTCCTGCTGGTTCACAAGGAACACTGTTGGTGGTTCACAAGGAACACTGTTGCTTGTTCACAAGGAACACTATTGCTAGTTCGCAAGAAACACTGTTGCTGGTTCACAAGGAACACTCTTGCTGGTTCACAAGGAACACTCATGCTGGTTTACAAGGAACACTGTTGCTGGTTCACAAGGAACACTGTTGCTGGTATACAAGGAACACTGTTGCGGGTTCACAAGGAACACTGTTGCTGGTTCACAAGGAACGCTGTTGCTGGTTCACAAGGAACACTGTTGCTGGTTCACATGGAACACTGTTGCTGGTTCACATGGAACACTGTTGCTGGTTCAAAGGGAACACTGTTGTTGGTTCACAAGGAACACTATTGGTGGTTCACAAGGAACACTCCTGCTGGTTCACAAGGAACACTGTTGGTGGTTCACAAGGAACACTGTTGCTTGTTCACAAGGAACACGGTTGCTAGTTCACAAGGAACACTGTTGATGGTTCACAAGGAACACTCATGCTGGTTCACAAGGAACACTGTTGCGGGTTCACAAGGAACACTCATGCTGGTTCACAAGGAACACTGTTGCGGGTTCACAAGGAACACTGTTGCTGGTTCACAAGGAACACTGTTGCTGGTTCACAAGGAACACTGTTGCTGGTTCACAAGGAACACTGTTGGTGGTTCACAAGGAACACTGTTGCTTGTTCACAAGGAACACGGTTGCTAGTTCACAAGGAACACTGTTGATGGTTCACAAGGAACACTCATGCTGGTTCACAAGGAACACTGTTGCGGGTTCACAAGGAACACTCATGCTGGTTCACAAGGAACACTGTTGCGGGTTCACAAGGAACACTGTTGCTGGTTCACAAGGAACACTGTTGCTGGTTCACAAGGAACACTGTTGCTGGTTCACAAGGAACACTGTTGCTGGTTCACAAGGAACACTGTTGCTGGTTCACAAGGAACACTGTTGCTGGTTCACAAGGAACACTGTTGATGGTTCACAAGGAACACTTTTGCTGGTTCATAAGGAACGCTGTTGCTGGTTAACAAGGAACACTGTTGCTAGTTCACAAGGAACACTGTGGCAGGTTCACAAGGAACACTGTTGATGGTTCACAGGGAACACTGTTGATGGTTCACAAGGAACACTGTTGATGGTTCACAGGGAACACTGTTGATGGTTAACAGGGAACACTGTTGCTAGTTCACAAGGAACACTGTTGCTGGTTCACAAGGAACACTGTTGCTGGTTCACAAGGAACACTGTTGCTGGTTCACAAGGAACACTGTTGATGGTTCACAAGAAACGCTGTTGCTGGTTCACAAGGAACACTCTTGTTGGTTCACAAGGAACACTGTTGCTGGTTTACAAGGAACACTGTTGCGGGTTCACAAGTAACATTCTTGATGGTTCACAAGGAACACTCCTGCTGGTTCACAAGGAACACTGTTGATGGTTAACAAGGAACACTGTTGCTGGTTTACAAGGAACACTGTTGCTGGTTCACAATGAACACTCTTCCTGGTTCCAAAGGAACACTGTTGCTAGTTCAAAAGGAACACTGTTGCTGGTTCAAAGGGAACACTGTTGATGGTTCACAAGGAACACTGTTGCTGGTTCACAAGTAACACTGTTGATGGTTCACAAGGAACACTGTTGATGGTTCACAAGGAACACTGTTGCTGGTTCACATGGAACACTGTTGCTGGTTCACATGGAACACTGTTGCTGGTTCAAAGGGAACACTGTTGTTGGTTCACAAGGAACACTATTGGTGGTTCACAAGGAACACTCCTGCTGGTTCACAAGGAACACTGTTGGTGGTTCACAAGGAACACTGTTGCTTGGTCACAAGGAACACTGTTGCTAGTTCACAAGAAACACTGTTGCTAGTTCACAAGAAACACTGTTGATGGTTCACAAGGAACACTGTTGCAGGTTCACAAGGAACACTGTTGGTGGTTCACAAGGAACACTGTTGGTGGCTCACATGGAACACTGTTGCTGGTTCACAAGGAACACTGTTGCTAGTTCACAAGGAACACTGTTGCTGGTTCACAAGGAACACTGTTGCTGGTTCACAAGGAACACTGTTGCTAGTTCACTAGGAACACTGTTGCTGGTTCACACGGAACACTGTTGGTGGTTCACAAGGTACACTCATGCTTGTTCACAAGGTACACTTTTGCTGGTTCACAAGGAACACTCACTGTTGCTGGTTTACAAGGAACACTGTTGCGGGTTCACAAGGAACACTGTTGCTGGTTCAGACGGAACGCTGTTGCTGGTTCACAAGAAACACTGTTGCTAATTCACAAAGAACACTGTTGCTGGTTCACAAGGAACACTGTTGATGGTTCACAAGGAACACTGTTGCGGGTTCACAAGGAAAAATGTTGGTGGTTCACAAGGAACACTATTGGTGGTTCACAAGGAACACTCCTGCTGGTTCACAAGGAACACTGTTGGTGGTTCACAAGGAACACTGTTGCTGGTTCACAAGGAACACTGTGGCTAGCTCACAAGGAACACTGTTGCTGGTTCACAAGGAACACTGTTGCTGGTTCACAAGGAACACTGTTGGTGGTTCACAAGGAACACTGTTGCTGGTTCACAAGGAACACTGTTGCTGGTTCACAAGGAACACTGTTGCTAGTTCATAAGGAACACTGTTGCTGGTTCACAAGGAACACTGTTGCTAGTTCACAAGGAACACTGTTGCTGGTTCACAAGGAACACTGTTGGTGGTTCACAAGGAACACTCTTGCTGGTTCACAAGGAACACTCTTGCTGGTGCACAAGGAACACTCATGCTGGTTCACAAGGAACACTGTTGCTGGTTCACAAGGAACACTGTTGCTGGTATACAAGGAACACTGTTGCGGGTTCACAAGGAACACTGTTGCTGGTTCACAAGGAACGCTGTTGCTGGTTCACAAGAAACACTGTTGCTAGTTCACAAGGAACACTGTTGCTGGTTCACAAGGAACACTGTTGCTAGTTCACTAGGAACACTGTTGCTGGTTCACACGGAACACTGTTGGTGGTTCACAAGGAATACTCTTGCTGGTTCACAAAGAACACTCTTGCTGGTTCACAAGGAACACTCATGCTGGTTCACAAGGAACACTGTTGCTGGTTCACAAGGAACACTCACTGTTGCTGGTTTACAAGGAACACTGTTGCTAATTCACAAAGAACACTGTTGCTGGTTCACAAGGAACACTGTTGCTGGTTCACAAGGAACACTGTTGCTGGTTCACAAGGAACACTGTTGCTGGTTCACAAGGAACACTGTTGCTGGTTCACAAGGAACACTGTTGCTGGTTCACAAGGAACACTGTTGATGGTTCACAAGGAACACTGTTGCTAATTCACAAAGAACACTGTTGCTGGTTCACAAGAAACACTGTTGCTGGTTCACAAGGAACGCTGTTGCGGGTTCACAATAAACACTGTTGCTAGTTCACAAGGAACACTGTTGCTGGTTCACAAGGAACACTGTTGCTGGTTCACAAGGAACACTGTTGCTGGTTCACAAGGAACACTGTTGATGGTTCACAAGGAACACTTTTGCTGGTTCACAAAAAACGCTGTTGCTGGTTAACAAGGAACACTGTTGCTAGTTCACAAGGAACACTGTTGCAGGTTCACAAGGAACACTGTTGATAAGTCACAGGGAACACTGTTGATGGTTCACAAGGAACACTGTTGATGGTTCACAGGGAACACTGTTGATGGTTCACAGGGAACACTGTTGCTAGTTCACAAGGAACACTGTTGCTGGTTCACAAGGAACACTGTTGCTGGTTCACAAGGAACACTGTTGCTGGTTCACAAGGAACACTGTTGATGGTTCACAAGAAACGCTGTTGCTGGTTCACAAGGAACACTCTTGTTGGTTCACAAGGAACACTGTTGCTGGTTTACAAGGAACACTGTTGCGGGATCACAAGTAACATTCTTGATGGTTCACAAGGAACACTCCTGCTGGTTCACAAGGAACACTGTTGATGGTTAACAAGGAACACTGTTGCTGGTTCAAAAGGAACACTGTTGCTGGTTCAATGGGAACACTGTTGATGGTTCACAAGGAACACTGTTGCTGGTTCACAAGCAACACTGTTGATGGTTCACAAGGAACACTGTTGATGGTTCACAAGGAACACTGTTGCTGGTTCACATGGAACACTGTTGCTGGTTCACATGGAACACTGTTGCTGGTTCAAAGGGAACACTGTTGTTGGTTCACAAGGAACACTATTGGTGGTTCACAAGGAACACTCCTGCTGGTTCACAAGGAACACTGTTGGTGGTTCACAAGGAACACTGTTGCTTGTTCACAAGGAACACGGTTGCTAGTTCACAAGGAACACTGTTGATGGTTCACAAGGAACACTCATGCTGGTTCACAAGGAACACTGTTGCGGGTTCACAAGGAACACTCATGCTGGTTCACAAGGAACACTGTTGCGGGTTCACAAGGAACACTGTTGCTGGTTCACAAGGAACACTGTTGCTGGTTCACGAGGAACACTGTTGCTGGTTCACAAGGAACACTGTTGCTGGTTCACAAGGAACACTGTTGATGGTTCACAAGGAACACTTTTGCTGGTTCACAAGGAACGCTGTTGCTGGTTAACAAGGAACACTGTTGCTAGTTCACAAGGAACACTGTTGCAGGTTCACAAGGAACACTGTTGATGGTTCACAAGGAACACTCTTGTTGGTTCACAAGGAACACTGTTGCTGGTTTACAAGGAACACTGTTGCGGGATCACAAGTAACATTCTTGATGGTTCACAAGGAACACTCCTGCTGGTTCACAAGGAACACTGTTGATGGTTAACAAGGAACACTGTTGCTGGTTCAAAAGGAACACTGTTGCTGGTTCAAAGGGAACACTGTTGATGGTTCACAAGGAACACTGTTGCTGGTTCACAAGTAACACTGTTGATGGTTCACAAGGAACACTGTTGATGGGTCACAAGGAACACTGTTGCTGGTTCACATGGAACACTGTTGCTGGTTCACATGGAACACTGTTGCTGGTTCAAAGGGAACACTGTTGTTGGTTCACAAGGAACACTATTGGTGGTTCACAAGGAACACTCCTGCTGGTTCACAAGGAACACTGTTGGTGGTTCACAAGGAACACTGTTGCTTGTTCACAAGGAACACTATTGCTAGTTCGCAAGAAACACTGTTGCTGGTTCACAAGGAACACTCTTGCTGGTTCACAAGGAACACTCATGCTGGTTTACAAGGAACACTGTTGCTGGTTCACAAGGAACACTGTTGCTGGTATACAAGGAACACTGTTGCGGGTTCACAAGGAACACTGTTGCTGGTTCACAAGGAACGCTGTTGCTGGTTCACAAGGAACACTGTGGCTAGTTCACAAGGAACACTGTTGCTGGTTCACAAGGAACACTGTTGCTGGTTCACAAGGAACACTGTTGGTGGTTCACAAGGAACACTGTTGCTGGTTCACAAGGAACACTGTTGCTAGTTCAGAAGGAACACTGTTGCTGGTTCACAAGGAACACTGTTGCTGGTTCACAAGGAACACTGTTGCTAGTTCACTAGGAACACTGTTGCTGGTTCACACGGAACACTGTTGGTGGTTCACAAGGAACACTCATGCTGGTTCACGAGGAACACTGTTGCTGGTTCACAAGGAACACTCACTGTTGCTGGTTTACAAGGAACACTGTTGCGGGTTCACAAGGAACACTGTTGCTGGTTCACAAGGAACGCTGTTGCGGGTTCACAAGGAACACTGTTGCTGGTTCACAAAGAACACTGTTGCTAATTCACAAAGAACACTGTTGCTGGTTCACAAGGAACACTGTTGCTGGTTCACAAGGAACACTGTTGCTGGTTCACAAGGAACACTGTTGCTGGTTCACAAGGAACACTGTTGCTGGTTCACAAGGAACACTGTTGATGGTTCACAAGGAACACTGTTGCTAATTCACAAAGAACACTGTTGCTGGTTCACAAGGAACACTGTTGCTGGTTCACAAGGAACACTGTTGCTGGTTTACAAGGAACACTGTTGCGGGTTCACAAGGAACACTGTTGCTGGTTCACAACGAACGCTGTTGCGGGTTCACAATAAACACTGTTGCTAGTTCACAAGGAACACTGTTGCTGGTTCACAACTAACACTGTTGCTGGTTTACAAGGAACACTGTTGCAGGTTCACAAGGAACACTGTTGCTGGTTCACAAGGAACACTGTTGCTGGTTCACAAGGAACACTGTTGCTGGTTCAGAAGGAACACTGTTGCTGGTTCACAAGGAACACTGTTGATGGTTCACAAGGAACACTTTTGCTGGTTCATAAGGAACGCTGTTGCTGGTTAACAAGGAACACTCTTGCTGGTATACAAGGAACACTGTTGCGGGTTCACAAGGAACACTGTTGCTGGTTCACAAGGAACGCTGTTGCTGGTTCACAAGGAACACTGTTGCTGGTTCACATGGAACACTGTTGCTGGTTCACATGGAACACTGTTGCTGGTTCAAAGGGAACACTGTTGTTGGTTCACAAGGAACACTATTGGTGGTTCACAAGGAACACTCCTGCTGGTTCACAAGGAACACTGTTGGTGGTTCACAAGGAACACTGTTGCTTGTTCACAAGGAACACGGTTGCTAGTTCACAAGGAACACTGTTGATGGTTCACAAGGAACACTCATGCTGGTTCACAAGGAACACTGTTGCGGGTTCACAAGGAACACTCATGCTGGTTCACAAGGAACACTGTTGCGGGTTCACAAGGAAAACTGTTGCTGGTTCACAAGGAACACTGTTGCTGGTTCACAAGGAACACTGTTGCTGGTTCACAAGGAACACTGTTGGTGGTTCACAAGGAACACTGTTGCTTGTTCACAAGGAACACGGTTGCTAGTTCACAAGGAACACTGTTGATGGTTCACAAGGAACACTCATGCTGGTTCACAAGGAACACTGTTGCGGGTTCACAAGGAACACTCATGCTGGTTCACAAGGAACACTGTTGCGGGTTCACAAGGAACACTGTTGCTGGTTCACAAGGAACACTGTTGCTGGTTCACAAGGAACACTGTTGCTGGTTCACAAGGAACACTGTTGCTGGTTCACAAGGAACACTGTTGCTGGTTCACAAGGAACACTGTTGCTGGTTCACAAGGAACACTGTTGATGGTTCACAAGGAACACTTTTGCTGGTTCATAAGGAACGCTGTTGCTGGTTAACAAGGAACACTGTTGCTAGTTCACAAGGAACACTGTGGCAGGTTCACAAGGAACACTGTTGATGGTTCACAGGGAACACTGTTGATGGTTCACAAGGAACACTGTTGATGGTTCACAGGGAACACTGTTGATGGTTAACAGGGAACACTGTTGCTAGTTCACAAGGAACACTGTTGCTGGTTCACAAGGAACACTGTTGATGGTTCACAAGAAACGCTGTTGCTGGTTCACAAGGAACACTGTTGCTGGTTCACAAGGAACACTGTTGCTGGTTCACAAGGAACACTGTTGATGGTTCACAAGAAACGCTGTTGCTGGTTCACAAGGAACACTCTTGTTGGTTCACAAGGAACACTGTTGCTGGTTTACAAGGAACACTGTTGCGGGTTCACAAGTAACATTCTTGATGGTTCACAAGGAACACTCCTGCTGGTTCACAAGGAACACTGTTGATGGTTAACAAGGAACACTGTTGCTGGTTTACAAGGAACACTGTTGCTGGTTCACAATGAACACTCTTCCTGGTTCCAAAGGAACACTGTTGCTAGTTCAAAAGGAACACTGTTGCTGGTTCAAAGGGAACACTGTTGATGGTTCACAAGGAACACTGTTGCTGGTTCACAAGTAACACTGTTGATGGTTCACAAGGAACACTGTTGATGGTTCACAAGGAACACTGTTGCTGGTTCACATGGAACACTGTTGCTGGTTCACATGGAACACTGTTGCTGGTTAAAAGGGAACACTGTTGTTGGTTCACAAGGAACACTATTGGTGGTTCACAAGGAACACTCCTGCTGGTTCACAAGGAACACTGTTGGTGGTTCACAAGGAACACTGTTGCTTGGTCACAAGGAACACTGTTGCTAGTTCACAAGAAACACTGTTGCTAGTTCACAAGAAACACTGTTGATGGTTCACAAGGAACACTGTTGCAGGTTCACAAGGAACACTGTTGGTGGTTCACAAGGAACACTGTTGGTGGCTCACATGGAACACTGTTGCTGGTTCACAAGGAACACTGTTGCTAGTTCACAAGGAACACTGTTGCTGGTTCACAAGGAACACTGTTGCTGGTTCACAAGGAACACTGTTGCTAGTTCACTAGGAACACTGTTGCTGGTTCACACGGAACACTGTTGGTGGTTCACAAGGTACACTCATGCTTGTTCACAAGGTACACTTTTGCTGGTTCACAAGGAACACTCACTGTTGCTGGTTTACAAGGAACACTGTTGCGGGTTCACAAGGAACACTGTTGCTGGTTCAGACGGAACGCTGTTGCTGGTTCACAAGAAACACTGTTGCTAATTCACAAAGAACACTGTTGCTGGTTCACAAGGAACACTGTTGATGGTTCACAAGGAACACTGTTGCGGGTTCACAAGGAAAAATGTTGGTGGTTCACAAGGAACACTATTGGTGGTTCACAAGGAACACTCCTGCTGGTTCACAAGGAACACTGTTGGTGGTTCACAAGGAACACTGTTGCTGGTTCACAAGGAACACTGTGGCTAGCTCACAAGGAACACTGTTGCTGGTTCACAAGGAACACTGTTGCTGGTTCACAAGGAACACTGTTGGTGGTTCACAAGGAACACTGTTGCTGGTTCACAAGGAACACTGTTGCTGGTTCACAAGGAACACTGTTGCTAGTTCATAAGGAACACTGTTGCTGGTTCACAAGGAACACTGTTGCTAGTTCACAAGGAACACTGTTGCTGGTTCACAAGGAACACTGTTGGTGGTTCACAAGGAACACTCTTGCTGGTTCACAAGGAACACTCTTGCTGGTGCACAAGGAACACTCATGCTGGTTCACAAGGAACACTGTTGCTGGTTCACAAGGAACACTGTTGCTGGTATACAAGGAACACTGTTGCGGGTTCACAAGGAACACTGTTGCTGGTTCACAAGGAACGCTGTTGCTGGTTCACAAGAAACACTGTTGCTAGTTCACAAGGAACACTGTTGCTGGTTCACAAGGAACACTGTTGCTAGTTCACTAGGAACACTGTTGCTGGTTCACACGGAACACTGTTGGTGGTTCACAAGGAATACTCTTGCTGGTTCACAAAGAACACTCTTGCTGGTTCACAAGGAACACTCATGCTGGTTCACAAGGAACACTGTTGCTGGTTCACAAGGAACACTCACTGTTGCTGGTTTACAAGGAACACTGTTGCTAATTCACAAAGAACACTGTTGCTGGTTCACAAGGAACACTGTTGCTGGTTCACAAGGAACACTGTTGCTGGTTCACAAGGAACACTGTTGCTGGTTCACAAGGAACACTGTTGCTGGTTCACAAGGAACACTGTTGCTGGTTCACAAGGAACACTGTTGATGGTTCACAAGGAACACTGTTGCTAATTCACAAAGAACACTGTTGCTGGTTCACAAGAAACACTGTTGCTGGTTCACAAGGAACGCTGTTGCGGGTTCACAATAAACACTGTTGCTAGTTCACAAGGAACACTGTTGCTGGTTCACAAGGAACACTGTTGCTGGTTCACAAGGAACACTGTTGCTGGTTCACAAGGAACACTGTTGATGGTTCACAAGGAACACTTTTGCTGGTTCACAAAAAACGCTGTTGCTGGTTAACAAGGAACACTGTTGCTAGTTCACAAGGAACACTGTTGCAGGTTCACAAGGAACACTGTTGATAAGTCACAGGGAACACTGTTGATGGTTCACAAGGAACACTGTTGATGGTTCACAGGGAACACTGTTGATGGTTCACAGGGAACACTGTTGCTAGTTCACAAGGAACACTGTTGCTGGTTCACAAGGAACACTGTTGCTGGTTCACAAGGAACACTGTTGCTGGTTCACAAGGAACACTGTTGATGGTTCACAAGAAACGCTGTTGCTGGTTCACAAGGAACACTCTTGTTGGTTCACAAGGAACACTGTTGCTGGTTTACAAGGAACACTGTTGCGGGATCACAAGTAACATTCTTGATGGTTCACAAGGAACACTCCTGCTGGTTCACAAGGAACACTGTTGATGGTTAACAAGGAACACTGTTGCTGGTTCAAAAGGAACACTGTTGCTGGTTCAATGGGAACACTGTTGATGGTTCACAAGGAACACTGTTGCTGGTTCACAAGCAACACTGTTGATGGTTCACAAGGAACACTGTTGATGGTTCACAAGGAACACTGTTGCTGGTTCACATGGAACACTGTTGCTGGTTCACATGGAACACTGTTGCTGGTTCAAAGGGAACACTGTTGTTGGTTCACAAGGAACACTATTGGTGGTTCACAAGGAACACTCCTGCTGGTTCACAAGGAACACTGTTGGTGGTTCACAAGGAACACTGTTGCTTGTTCACAAGGAACACGGTTGCTAGTTCACAAGGAACACTGTTGATGGTTCACAAGGAACACTCATGCTGGTTCACAAGGAACACTGTTGCGGGTTCACAAGGAACACTCATGCTGGTTCACAAGGAACACTGTTGCGGGTTCACAAGGAACACTGTTGCTGGTTCACAAGGAACACTGTTGCTGGTTCACGAGGAACACTGTTGCTGGTTCACAAGGAACACTGTTGCTGGTTCACAAGGAACACTGTTGATGGTTCACAAGGAACACTTTTGCTGGTTCACAAGGAACGCTGTTGCTGGTTAACAAGGAACACTGTTGCTAGTTCACAAGGAACACTGTTGCAGGTTCACAAGGAACACTGTTGATGGTTCACAAGGAACACTCTTGTTGGTTCACAAGGAACACTGTTGCTGGTTTACAAGGAACACTGTTGCGGGATCACAAGTAACATTCTTGATGGTTCACAAGGAACACTCCTGCTGGTTCACAAGGAACACTGTTGATGGTTAACAAGGAACACTGTTGCTGGTTCAAAAGGAACACTGTTGCTGGTTCAAAGGGAACACTGTTGATGGTTCACAAGGAACACTGTTGCTGGTTCACAAGTAACACTGTTGATGGTTCACAAGGAACACTGTTGATGGTTCACAAGGAACACTGTTGCTGGTTCACATGGAACACTGTTGCTGGTTCACATGGAACACTGTTGCTGGTTCAAAGGGAACACTGTTGTTGGTTCACAAGGAACACTATTGGTGGTTCACAAGGAACACTCCTGCTGGTTCACAAGGAACACTGTTGGTGGTTCACAAGGAACACTGTTGCTTGTTCACAAGGAACACTATTGCTAGTTCGCAAGAAACACTGTTGCTGGTTCACAAGGAACACTCTTGCTGGTTCACAAGGAACACTCATGCTGGTTTACAAGGAACACTGTTGCTGGTTCACAAGGAACACTGTTGCTGGTATACAAGGAACACTGTTGCGGGTTCACAAGGAACACTGTTGCTGGTTCACAAGGAACGCTGTTGCTGGTTCACAAGGAACACTGTGGCTAGTTCACAAGGAACACTGTTGCTGGTTCACAAGGAACACTGTTGCTGGTTCACAAGGAACACTGTTGGTGGTTCACAAGGAACACTGTTGCTGGTTCACAAGGAACACTGTTGCTAGTTCAGAAGGAACACTGTTGCTGGTTCACAAGGAACACTGTTGCTGGTTCACAAGGAACACTGTTGCTAGTTCACTAGGAACACTGTTGCTGGTTCACACGGAACACTGTTGGTGGTTCACAAGGAACACTCATGCTGGTTCACAAGGAACACTGTTGCTGGTTCACAAGGAACACTCACTGTTGCTGGTTTACAAGGAACACTGTTGCGGGTTCACAAGGAACACTGTTGCTGGTTCACAAGGAACGCTGTTGCGGGTTCACAAGGAACACTGTTGCTGGTTCACAAAGAACACTGTTGCTAATTCACAAAGAACACTGTTGCTGGTTCACAAGGAACACTGTTGCTGGTTCACAAGGAACACTGTTGCTGGTTCACAAGGAACACTGTTGCTGGTTCACAAGGAACACTGTTGCTGGTTCACAAGGAACACTGTTGATGGTTCACAAGGAACACTGTTGCTAATTCACAAAGAACACTGTTGCTGGTTCACAAGGAACACTGTTGCTGGTTCACAAGGAACACTGTTGCTGGTTTACAAGGAACACTGTTGCGGGTTCACAAGGAACACTGTTGCTGGTTCACAACGGAACGCTGTTGCGGGTTCACAATAAACACTGTTGCTAGTTCACAAGGAACACTGTTGCTGGTTCACAACTAACACTGTTGCTGGTTTACAAGGAACACTGTTGCAGGTTCACAAGGAACACTGTTGCTGGTTCACAAGGAACACTGTTGCTGGTTCACAAGGAACACTGTTGCTGGTTCACAAGGAACACTGTTGCTGGTTCACAAGGAACACTGTTGATGGTTCACAAGGAACACTTTTGCTGGTTCATAAGGAACGCTGTTGCTGGTTAACAAGGAACACTGTTGCTAGTTCACAAGGAACACTGTTGCAGGTTCACAAGGAACACTGTTGATGGTTCACAGGGAACACTGTTGATGGTTCACAAGGAACACTGTTGATGGTTCACAGGGAACACTGTTGATGGTTCACAGGGAACACTGTTGCTAGTTCACAAGGAACACTGTTGCTGATTCACAAGGAACACTGTTGCTGGTTCACAAGGAACACTGTTGCTGGTTCACAAGGAACACTGTTGATGGTTCACAAGAAACGCTGTTGCTGGTTCACAAGGAACACTCTTGTTGGTTCACAAGGAACACTGTTGCTGGTTTACAAGGAACACTGTTGCGGGTTCACAAGTAACATTCTTGATGGTTCACAAGAAACACTCCTGCTGGTTCACAAGGAACACTGTTGATGGTTAACAAGGAACACTGTTGCTGGTTTACAAGGAACACTGTTGCTGGTTCACAAGGAACACTCTTCCTGGTTCCAAAGAAACACTGTTGCTAGTTCAAAAGGAACACTGTTGCTGGTTCAAAGGGAACACTGTTGATGGTTCACAAGGAACACTGTTGCTGGTTCACAAGTAACACTGTTGATGGTTCACAAGGAACACTGTTGATGGTTCACAAGGAACACTGTTGCTGGTTCACATGGAACACTGTTGCTGGTTCACATGGAACACTGTTGCTGGTTCAAAGGGAACACTGTTGTTGGTTCACAAGGAACACTATTGGTGGTTCACAAGGAACACTCCTGCTGGTTCACAAGGAACACTGTTGGTGGTTCACAAGGAACACTGTTGCTTGGTCACAAGGAACACTGTTGCTAGTTCACAAGAAACACTGTTGCTAGTTCACAAGAAACACTGTTGATGGTTCACAAGGAACACTGTTGCGGGTTCACAAGGAACACTGTTGGTGGTTCACAAGGAACACTATTGGTGGTTCACAAGGAACACTCCTGCTGGTTCACAAGGAACACTGTTGGCGGTTCACAAGGAACACTGTTGCTGGTTCACAAGGAACACTGTGGCTAGTTTACAAGGAACACTGTTGCTGGTTCACAAGGAACACTGTTGCTGGTTCACAAGGAACACTGTTGGTGGCTCACATGGAACACTGTTGCTGGTTCACAAGGAACACTGTTGCTAGTTCACAAGGAACACTGTTGCTGGTTCATAAGGAACACTGTTGCTGGTTCACAAGGAACACTGTTGCTAGTTCACTAGGAACACTGTTGCTGGTTCACACGGAACACTGTTGGTGGTTCACAAGGAACACTCATGCTTGTTCACAAGGAACACTGTTGCTGGTTCACAAGGAACACTCACTGTTGCTGGTTTACAACGAACACTGATGCGGGTTCACAAGGAACACTGTTGCTGGTTCAGACGGAACGCTGTTGCTGGTTCACAAGAAACACTGTTGCTAATTCACAAAGAACACTGTTGCTGGTTCACAAGGAACACTGTTGATGGTTCACAAGGAACACTGTTGCGGGTTCACAAGGAAAAATGTTGGTGGTTAACAAGGAACACTATTGGTGGTTCACAAGGAACACTCCTGCTGGTTCACAAGGAACACTGTTGGTGGTTCACAAGGAACACTGTTGCTGGTTCACAAGGAACACTGTGGCTAGCTCACAAGGAACACTGTTGCTGGTTCACAAGGAACACTGTTGCGGGTTCACAAGGAACACTGTTGCTGGTTCACAAGGAACACTGTTGCTGGTTCACAAGGAACACTGTTGCTGGTTCACAAGGAACACTGTTGCTGGTTCACAAGGAACACTGTTGATGGTTCACAAGGAACACTTTTGCTGGTTCACAAGGAACGCTGTTGCTGGTTAACAAGGAACACTGTTGCTAGTTCACAAGGAACACTGTTGCAGGTTCACAAGGAACACTGTTGATGGTTCACAAGGAACACTCTTGTTGGTTCACAAGGAACACTGTGGCTAGTTCACAAGGAACACTGTTGCTGGTTCACAAGGAACACTGTTGCTGGTTCACAAGGAACACTGTTGGTGGCTCACATGGAACACTGTTGCTGGTTCACAAAGAACAATGTTGCTAGTTCACAAGGAACACTGTTGCTGGTTCACAAGGAACACTGTTGCTGGTTCACAAGGAACACTGTTGCTATTTCACTAGGAACACTGTTGCTGGTTCACACGGAACACTGTTGGTGGTTCACAAGGAACACTCATGCTTGTTCACAAGGAACACTGTTGCTGGTTTACAAGGAACACTCACTGTTGCTGGTTTACAAGGAACACTGTTGCGGGTTCACAAGGAACACTGTTGCTGGTTCAGACGGAACGCTGTTGCTGGTTCACAAGAAACACTGTTGCTAATTCACAAAGAAC
>NC_091195.1:35096111-35218611 GCF_040958095.1 Procambarus clarkii
GAGAAGAAGAGCAGTGGTGCAGATGAGGAGGAGGGAAGTGGTGCAGAGGAGGAGGAGGGTAGTGATGCAGAGGAGGAGGAGGGTAGTGATGCAGAGGAGGAGGGTAGTGATGCAGAAGAGGATGAGGGGGGTAGTGGTGCAGAGGAGAAGGGCAGTGGTGCAGAGGAGGAGGAGGGTAGTGGTGCAGAGGAGGAGGGTAATGATGCAGAGGAGGACGAGGGTAGTGATGCAGAGGAGGAGGGTAGTGATGCAGAAGAGGATGAGGAGGGTAGTGGTGCAGAGAAGGCGGAGGGTAGTGGTGCAGAGGAGGAGGGAAGTGGTGCAGAGGAGGAGGGTAGTGGTGCAGAGGAAGAGGAGGGTTGTGATGCAGAGGAGGAAGAAGGTAGTGATGCAGAGGAGGGTAGTGGTGCAGAGGAGGAGGGTAGTGGTGCAGAGGAGGAGGAGGGTAGTGTTGCAGAGAAGGAGGGGAGTGATGCAGAGGAGGAGAGTAGTGCTGCTGAGGAGGAGGAGGGTAGTGGTGCAGAAGAGGAGGAGGTAGTGGTGCAGAGTAGGAGGGTAGTGGTGCAGAGGAAGAGGAGGGTAGAGATGCAGAGGAGGAGGAGGGTAGAGGTGCAGAGGAGGAGGAGGGCTAATGGTGCAGAGGAGGAGGAGGGTAGTGGTGAAGAGGAGGAGGATAGTGGTGCAGGGAAGGATGGTAGTGGTGCAGAGGAGGAGGGTAGTGGTGCAGAGGAGGAGTAGGGTAGTGGTGGAGAGAAGGAGGAGGGTAGTGGTGCAGAGGAGGAAGGAGGTAGTGGTGCAGAGGAGGAGGAAGGTAGTGTTGCTGAGGAGGAGGAGGGCAGTGGTGCAGAGAAGGAGGAGGGTAGTGGTGCGGAGGAGGAGGAGGGTAGTTGTGTTGAGGAGGAGGATTGTAGCGCTGCAGAGGAGGAGGAGGGTAGTGGTGCAGAGAAGGAGGAAGGTAGTGCTGCAGAGGAGGAGGAGGTACTGGTGCAGAGGAGGAGGGCAGTGGTGCAGAGGAGGAGGAGGGTAGTGGTGCAGAGGAGGAGGAGGGTAGTGGTGCGGAGGAGGAGGAGGGTAGTGGTGCATAGTATTAGGGTAGTGGTGCAGAGAAGGAGGAGGGTAGTGGTGCAGAGAAGGAGGAGGGTAGTGGTGCGGAGGAGGAGGAGGGTAGTTGTGTAGAGGAGGAGGATTGTAGTGCTGCAGAGGAGGAGGAGGGTAGTGGTGCAGAGAAGGAGGAAGGTAGTGCTGCAGAGGAGGAGGAGGTACTGGTGCAGAGGAGGAGGGCAGTGGTGCAGAGGAGGAGGAGGGTAGTGGTGCAGAGGAGGAGGAGGGTAGTGTTGCAGAGGAGAAGGGTAGTGGTGCAAAGGAGGAGGGTAGTGTTACAGTGGAGGACGGTAATGGTGCAGAGGAGGAAGGTAATGGTGCAGAGAAGGAGGGTAATGATGTAGAGGAGGAGGAGGAGGGTAGTGGTGCAGAGGAGGAGGGTAGTGGTGCAGAGGAGGAGGAGGGTAGTGGTGCAGAGGAGGAGGAGGGTAGTGGTGCAGAGGAGGAGGAGGGTAGTGGTGCAGAGGAGGAGGAGGGTAAGTGGTGCAGAGGAGGAGGAGGGTAGTGATGCAGAGGAGGAGGGGAGTGACGCAGAGGAGGAGAGTAGTGCTGCTGAGGAGGAGGAGGGTAGTGGTGCAGAAGAGGAGGAGGTAGTGGTGCATAGTAGGAGGGTAGTGGTGCAGAGGAAGAGGAGGGTAGAGATGCAGAGGAGGAGGAGGGATAGTGGTGCAGAGGAGGAGGAGGGTAATGGTGCAGAGGAGGAGGAGGGTAGTGGTGCAGAGGAGGAGGATAGTGGTGCAGGGAAGGCATGGTAGTGGTGCAGAGGAGGAGGGTAGTGGTGCAGAGGAGGAGTAGGGTAGTGTTGCTGAGGAGGAGGAGGGTAGTGGTGCAGAGGAGGAGGAGGTAGTGGTGCAGAGGAGGAGGAGGGTAGTGTTGCTGAGGAGGAGGAGGGTAGTGGTGCAGAGAAGGAGGAGGGTAGTGGTGCGGAGGAGGAGGAGGGTAGTTGTGTAGAGGAGGAGGATTGTAGTGCTGCAGAGGAGGAGGAGGGTAGTGGTGCAGAGAAGGAGGAGGGTAGTGCTGCAGAGGAGGAGGAGGTAGTGGTGCAGAGGAGGAGGGCAGTGGTGCAGAGGAGGAGGAGGGTAGTGGTGCAGAGGAGGAGGAGGGTAGTGTTGTAGAGGAGGAGGGTAGTGGTGCAGAGGAGGAGGGTAGTGTTACAGAGGAGGACGGTAATGGTGCAGAGGAGGAGGGTAATGGTGCAGAGAAGGAGGGTAATTATGTAGAGGAGGAGGAGGAGGGTAGTGTTGCAGAGGAGGAGGAGGGTAGTGGTGCAGAGGAGGAGGGTAGTGTTGCATAGGAGGAGGAGGGTAGTGGTGCAGAGGAGGAGGGTAGTGGTGCAGAGGAGGAGGAGGGTAGTGGTGCAGAGGAGGAGGAGGGTAGTGGTGCAGAAAAGAAGGGCAGGGGTGCAGATGAGGAGGAGGGTAGTGGTGCAGAGGAGGAGGAGGGTAGTGGTGCAGAGGAGGAGGAGGGTAGTGGTGCAGAGGAGTAGGGTAGTGGTGCAGAGGAGGAGGGTAGTGATGCAGAGGAGTAGGGAAGTGATGCAGAGGAGGAGGAGGGTAGTGATGCAGAGGAGGAGGGTAGTGGTGCAGAGGAGTAGGGAAGTGATGCAGAGGAGGAGGAGGGTAGTGATGCAGAGGAGGAGGAGGGTAGTGTTGCAGAGGAGAAGGAGAAGGAGGGTAGTGATGCACAGAAGTAGGAGGAGGGTAGTGTTGCAGAGGAGAAGGGTAGTGGTGCAGAGGAGGAGGGTAGTGGTGCAGAGGAGGAGGGTAATGGTGCAGAAGAGGAGGGTAATGGTGCAGAGGAGGAGGAGAGAAGTGATGCAGAGGAGGAGGAGGGGAGTGATGCAGAGGAGAAGAAGAAGGAGGGTAATGCTGCAGAGGAGGAGGGTAGTGGTGCAGAGGAGGAGGAGGGTAGTGGTGCAGAGGTGGAGGGTAGTCGTGCAGAGGAGGAGGGTAGTGGTGCAGAGGATGAGGAGGGTAGTGATGCAGAGAAGGTGGAGGGTAGTGGTGCAGAGGAGTAGGGTAGTGGTGCAGAGGAGGAGGGTAGTGATGCAGAGGAGGAGGAGGGTAGTGGTGCAGAGGAGGAGGGTAGTGGTGCAGAGGATGAGGAGGGTAGTGATGCAAAGGAGGAGGAGGGTAGTGGTGCAGAGGAGTAGGGTAGTGGTGCAGAGGAGGAGGGTTTTGATGTAGATGAGGAGGGTAGTGGTGCAGAGGAGGAGGGTAGTGGTGCAGAGGAGGAGGGTAGTGGTGCAGAGGAGGATGAAGGTAATGTTGCAGAGGAGGAGGAGGAGGGTAGTGATGAAGAGGAGGAGGAGGAGGGTAGTGGTGCACAGGAAAATTGTAGTGGTGCAGAGGAGGACGGTAGTGGTGCAGAGGAGGAGGAGGGTAGTGGTGCAGAGGAGGAAGGCAGTGGTGCAATGGAGGAGGGAAGTGGTGCAGAGGAGGAGGGTAGTGATGCAGAGAAGAAGGAGGGTAGTGGTGCAGAGGAGGAGGAGGGTAGTGATGCAGAGGAGGACGAGGGTAGTGATTAAGAGGAGAGGAGGACGGTAGTGGTGCAGAGGAAAATGGTAGTGGTGCAGAGGAGGAGGGTAGTGGTGCAGAGGAGGAGGAGGGTAGTGGTGCAGAGGAGGAGGAGGAGGGGAGTGAAGCAGAGGAGGAGGAGGAGGAGGAGGAGGGTAGTGGTGCAGAGGATGAAGGTAGTGGTGCAGAGGAGGAGGCTAGTGATGCAGAGGAGAAGGAGGGTAGTGGTGCAGAGGAGGAGGAGGGTAGTGATGCAGAGAAGGAGGGTAGTGGTGCAGAGGAGAAGGAGGGTAGTGGTGCATAGTATTAGGGTAGTGGTGCAGAGGAGGAGGAGGGTAGTGGTGCAGAGAAGGAGGAGGGTAGTGGTGCGGAGGAGGAGGAGGGTAGTGCTGCAGAGGAGGAGGAGGTAGTGGTGCAGAGGAGGAGGGCAGTTGTGCAGAGGAGGAGGAGGGTAGTGGTGCAGAGGAGGAGGAGGGTAGTGTTGCAGAGGAGGAGGGTAGTGGTGCAGAGGAGGAGGGTAGTGTTACAGAGGAGGACGGTAATGGTGCAGAGGAGGAGGGTAATGGTGCAGAGAAGGAGGGTAATGATGTAGAGGAGGTGGAGGAGGGTAGTGGTGCAGAGGAGGAGGTTAGTGGTGCAGAGGAGGAGGGTAGTGTTGCATAGGAGGAGGGTAGTGGTGCAGAGGAGGAGGGTAGTGGTGCAGAGGAGGAGGAGGGTAGTGGTGCAGAGGAGGAGGAGGGTAGTGGTGCAGAAAAGAAGGGCAGGGGTGCAGATGAGGAGGAGGGTAGTGGTGCAGAGGAGGAGGAGGGTAGTGGTGCAGAGGAGGAGGAGGGTAGTGGTGCAGAGGAGTAGGGTAGTGGTGCAGAGGAGGAGGGTAGTGATGCAGAGGAGTAGGGAAGTGATGCAGAGGAGGAGGAGGGTAGTGATGCAGAGGAGGAGGGTAGTGGTGCAGAGGAGTAGGGAAGTGATGCAGAGGAGGAGGAGGGTAGTGATGCAGAGGAGGAGGAGGGTAGTGTTGCAGAGGAGAAGGAGAAGGAGGGTAGTGATGCACAGAAGTAGGAGGAGGGTAGTGTTGCAGAGGAGAAGGGTAGTGGTGCAGAGGAGGAGGGTAGTGGTGCAGAGGAGGAGGGTAATGGTGCAGAAGAGGAGGGTAATGGTGCAGAGGAGGAGGAGAGAAGTGATGCAGAGGAGGAGGAGGGGAGTGATGCAGAGGAGAAGAAGAAGGAGGGTAGTGCTGCAGAGGAGGAGGGTAGTGGTGCAGAGGAGGAGGAGGGTAGTGGTGCAGAGGTGGAGGGTAGTCGTGCAGAGGAGGAGGGTAGTGGTGCAGAGGATGAGGAGGGTAGTGATGCAGAGAAGGAGGAGGGTAGTGGTGCAGAGGAGTAGGGTAGTGGTGCAGAGGAGAGGAGGGTAGTGATGCAGAGGAGGAGGAGGGTAGTGGTGCAGAGGAGGAAGGTAGTGGTGCAGAGGATGAGGAGGGTAGTGATGCAAAGGAGGAGGAGGGTAGTGGTGCAGAGGAGTAGGGTAGTGGTGCAGAGGAGGAGGGTTTTGATGTAGATGAGGAGGGTAGTGGTGCAGAGGAGGAGGGTAGTGGTGCAGAGGAGGAGGGTAGTGGTGCAGAGGAGGAGGAAGGTAATGGTGCAGAGGAGGAGGAGGGTAGTGATGAAGAGGAGGAGGAGGAGGGTAGTGGTGCACAGGAAAATTGTAGTGGTGCAGAGGAGGACGGTAGTGGTGCAGAGGAGGAGGAGGGTAGTGGTGCAGAGGAGGAAGGCAGTGGTGCAATGGAGGAGGGAAGTGGTGCAGAGGAGGAGGGTAGTGATGCAGAGAAGAAGGAGGGTAGTGGTGCAGAGGAGGAGGAGGGTAGTGATGCAGAGGAGGACGAGGGTAGTGATTAAGAGGAGAGGAGGACGGTAGTGGTGCAGAGGAAAATGGTAGTGGTGCAGAGGAGGAGGGTAGTGGTGCAGAGGAGGAGGAGGGTAGTGGTGCAGAGGAGGAGGAGGAGGGGAGTGAAGCAGAGGAGGAGGAGGAGGAGGAGGGTAGTGGTGCAGAGGATGAAGGTAGTGGTGCAGAGGAGGAGGCTAGTGATGCAGAGGAGAAGGAGGGTAGTGGTGCAGAGGAGGAGGAGGGTAGTGATGCAGAGAAGGAGGGTAGTGGTGCAGAGGAGAAGGAGGGTAGTGGTGCATAGTATTAGGGTAGTGGTGCAGAGGAGGAGGAGGGTAGTGGTGCAGAGAAGGAGGAGGGTAGTGGTGCGGAGGAGGAGGAGGGTAGTGCTGCAGAGGAGGAGGAGGTAGTGGTGCAGAGGAGGAGGGCAGTTGTGCAGAGGAGGAGGAGGGTAGTGGTGCAGAGGAGGAGGAGGGTAGTGTTGCAGAGGAGGAGGGTAGTGGTGCAGAGGAGGAGGGTAGTGTTACAGAGGAGGACGGTAATGGTGCAGAGGAGGAGGGTAATGGTGCAGAGAAGGAGGGTAATGATGTAGAGGAGGAGGAGGAGGGTAGTGGTGCAGAGGAGGAGGGTAGTGGTGCAGAGGAGGAGGGTAGTGGTGCAGAGGAGGAGGGTAGTGGAGCAGAGGAGGAGGGTAGTGGTGCAGAGGAGGAGGAGGGTAGTGGTGCAGAGTAGGAGGAGGGTAGTGGTGCAGAGGAGGAGGAGGGTAGTGGTGCAGATAAGAAGGGCAGTGGTGCAGAGGAGGAGGAGGGTAGTGGTGCAGAGGAGGAGGAGGGTAGTGGTGCAGAGGAGGAGGAGGGCAGTGGTGCAGAGGAGTAGGGAAGTGATGCAGAAAAAGAGGAGGGTAGAGATGCAGAGGAGGAGGGTAGTGGTGCATAGGAGGAGCAGGGTAATGGTGCAGAGGAGGAGGAGGAGGGTAGTGGTGCAGAGGAGGAGGAGCGTAGTGGTGCAGAGGAGGAGGGAAGTGGTGCAGTGCAAGAGGAGGGTAGACATGCAGAGGAGGAGGAGGGTAGTGGTGCAGAGGAGGAAGAGGGTAATGGTGCAGAGGAGGAGGGTAGTGGTGCAGAGGAGGAGGAGGGTAGTGATGCAGAGGAGGAGGAGGGTAGTGATGAAGAGGAGGAGGAGGATGGTAGTGGTGCAGAGGAAAATGGTAGTGGTGCAGAGGAGGAGGGTAGTGCTGCAGAGGAGGAGGAGGGTTGTGGTGCAGAGGAGGAGGAGGAGGGGAGTGATGCAGAGGAGGAGGGTAGTGCTGCAGAGGAGAAGGAGGGTAGTGGTGCAGAGGAGGAGGAGGGTAGTGATGCAGAGAAGGAGGAGGGTAGTGATGAAGAGGAGGAGGAGGAGGGTAGTGGTGCAGAGGAAAATGGTAGAGGTTCTGAGCAGGAGGATAGTGGTGCAGAGGAGGAGGAGGAGGAGGGTAGTGGTGCAGAGGAGGAGGGTAGTGGTGCAGAGGAGGAGGGTAGTGGTGCAGAGGAGGAGGAGGGTAGCGGTGCCGAGGAGGAGGGTAAAGGTGCAGAGGAGGAGGAGGGTAGTGATGCAGAGGAGGAGGAGGGTAGTGGTGCAGAGTAAAAGGGCAGTGGTGCAGAGGAGTAGGGAAGTGATGCAGATGAGGAGGAGGGTAGTGATGCAGAGGAGGAGAAGGAGGGTAGTGATGCAGAGGAGGATGAGGAGGGTAGTGGTGCAGAGGAGGAGGGTAGTGGTGCAGAGGATGAAGGGGGTAGTGGTGCAGAGGATGATGAGGAGGGTAGTGGTCCAGAGGAGGAGGAGGGTAGTGATGCAGAGGTGGAGGGTAGTGGTGCAGAGGAGAAGGGAAGTGGTGCAGAGGATGAGGAGGGTAGTGGTGCAGAGGAGGAGGGTAGTGGTGCAGAGGAGGATGAGGAGGGTAGTGACGCAGAGGAGGAGGGTAGTGGTGCAGAGGAGGGGGGTAGTAATGCAGAGGAGGAGGAGGGTAGTGGTGCAGAGGAGGAGGAGGGTAGTGGTGCAGAGGAGTAGGGAAGTGATGCAGAGGAGGAGGAGGGTAGTGATGCAGAGGAGGAGGAGGGTAGTGATGCAGAGGAGGATGAGGAGGGTAGTGGTGCAGAGGAGGAGGGTAGTGGTGCAGAGGATGAGGAGGGTAGTGATGCAGAGGAGGAGGAGGGTACTGGTGCAGAGGAGTAGGGTAGTGGTGCAGAGGAAGAGGGTAGTGGTGCAGAGGAGGAGGGTAGTGGTGCAGAGGATGAGGACGGTAGTGATGCAGAGGAGGAGGAGGGTACTGGTGCAGAGGAGGAGTGTAGTGATGCAAAGGAGGAGGAGGGTAGTGATGCAGAGGAGGAGGAGGGTAGTGATGCAGAGGACGTGGAGGAAGGTAGTGGTTCAGAGGAGGAGGGTAGTGGTGCAGAGGAAGAGGAGGGTAGAGATGCAGAGGAGGAGGAGGGTAGTGGTGCATAGGAGGAGGAGGGTAATCGTGCAGAGGAGGAGGAGGAGGGTATTGGTGCAGAGGAGGAGGAGGGTAGTGGTGCAGAGGAGGGAAGTGGTGCAGTGGAAGAGGAGGGTAGAGATGCAGAGGAGGAGGAGGGTAGTAGTGCAGATGAGGAGGAGGGTAATGGTGCAGAGGAGGAGGGTAGTGGTGCTGAGGAGGAGGATAGTGGTGCAGAGAAGGATGGTAATGGTGCAGAGGAGGAGGAAGGTAGTGTTGCTGAGGAGGAGGAGGGTAGTGGTGCAGAGAAGGAGGGTAGTGATGCAGAGAAGGAAGGTAGTGGTACAAAGGAGGAGGGGAGTGATGCAGAGGAGGAGGAGGGTAGTGGTGCTGAGGAGGAGGAGGGTAGTGGTGCAGAGAAGGAGGAGGGTAGTGCTGCAGAAGAGGAGGAGGGTAGTGGTGCAGAGAAGGAGGGTAGTGACGCAGAGAAGGAGGAGGGTAGTGGTGCAGAGGAGGAAGAGGGTAGTGGTGCATAGTATTAGGGTAGTGGTGCAGAAGAGGAGGAGGGTAGTGGTGCAGAGAAGGAGGAGGGTAGTAGTGCGGAGGAGGAGGAGGGTAGTTGTGCAGAGGAGGAGGAGGGTAGTGCTGCAGAGGAGGAGGAGGTAGTGGTGCAGAGGAGGAGGGCAGTGGTGCAGAGGAGGAGGAGGGTAGTGGTGCAGAGGAGGAGGGGGGTAGTGTTGCAGAGGAGGAGGGTAGTGGTGCAGAGGAGGAGGGTAGTGATACAGAGAAGGAGGGTATTGATGTAGAGGAGGAGGAGGAGGGTAGTGGTGAAGAGGAGGAGGGTAGTGGTGCAGAGGAGGAGGAGGGTAGTGGTGCAGAGGAGGAGGGTAGTGGTGCAGAGGAGGAGGAGGGTGGTGGTGCAGAGGAGGAGGAGGGTAGTGGTGCAAAGAAGAAGGGCAGTGGTGCAGAGGAGGAGGAGGGTAGTGGTGCAGAGGAGGAGGGTAGTGACGCAGAGGAGGAGGAGGGTAGTTGTACATAGGAGGAGGAGGGTAGTGGTGCAGAGGATGAGGGCAGTGGTGCAGAGGAGGAATGTAGTGGTGCAGAGGAGAAGGGCATTGGTGCAGAGGAGGAGGAGGGTAGGGGTGCAGTGGAGGAGGAGGGAAGTGATGCAGAGGAGGAGGGTAGTAGTGCAGAGGAGAAGGGCAGTTGTGCAGAGGAGGAGGAGGGTAGTGGTGCAGAGGAGGAGGAGGGTAGTGATGCAGAGGAGAAGGAGGGTAGTGGTGCAGAGGAGGAGGAGGGTAGTGATGCAGAGGAGGAGGAGGGTAGTGATGCAGATGAGGAATAGGGTAGTGGTGCAGAGGAGAAGGGCAGTGGTGCAGAGGAGGAGGAGGGCAGTGGTGCAGAGGAGGAGGGTAGTGATGCAGAGGAGGAGGAAGTTAGTGATGCAGAGGAGGAGGAGGGTAGTGATGCAGAAGAGGATGAGGAGGGTAGTGGTGCAGAGGAGGAGTGTAGTGGTGTAGAGGAGGAGGGTAGTGGTGCAGAGGAGGAGGGTAGTGGTGCAGAGGAAGAGGAGGGTTGTGATGCAGAGGAGGAAGAAGGTAGTGATGCAGAGGAGGGTAGTGGTGGAGAGGAGGAGGGTAGTGGTGCAGAGGAGGAGGAGGGTAGTTTTGCAGAGGAGGAGGAGGGGAGTGATGCAGAGGAAAAGGAGATTAGTGCTTCTGAGGATGAGGAGGGTAGTGGTGCAGAGGAGGAGGAGGTAGTGGTGCAGAGAAGGAGGAGGGTACTGGTGCAGAGGAGTAGGGTAGTGGTGCAGAGGAGGAGGGTAGTGGTGCAGAGGATGAGGAGGGTAGTGATGCAGAGGAGGAGGAGGGTACTGGTGCAGAGGAGGAGTGTAGTGATGCAAAGGAGGAGGAGGGTAGTGATGCAGAGGAGGAGGAGGGTAGTGATGCAGAGGAGGTGGAGGAAGGTAGTGGTGCAGAGGAGGAGGGTAGTGGTGCAGAGGAAGAGGAGGGTAGAGATGCAGAGGAGGAGGAGGGTAGTGGTGCATAGGAGGAGGAGGGTAATGGTGCAGAGGAGGAGGAGGAGGGTAGTGGTGCAGAGGAGGGAAGTGGTGCAGTGGAAGAGGAGGATAGACATGCAGAGGAGGAGGAGGGTAGTGGTGCAGGGGAGGAGGAGGGTAATGGTGCATAGGAGGAGGGTAGTGGTGCTGATTAGGAGGATAGTGGTGCAGAGAAGGATGGTAATGGTGCAGAGGAGGAGGAGGGTAGTGTTGCTGAGGAGGAATAGGGTAGTGGTGCAGAGAAGGAAGGTAGTGATGCAGAGAAGGAAGGTAGTGGTACAAAGGAGGAGGGGAGTGATGCAGAGGAGGAGGAGGGTAGTGGTGCAGAGGAGGAGGAGGGTAGTGGTGCAGAGAAGGAGGAGGGTAGTGCTGCAGAAGTGGAGGAGGGTAGTGGTGCAAAGAAGGAGGGTAGTGACGCAGAGAAGGAGGAGGGTAGTGGTGCATAGTATTAGGGTAGTGGTGCAGAAGAGGAGGAGGGTAGTGGTGCAGAGAAGGAGGAGGGTAGTGGTGCGGAGGAGGAGGAGGAGGGTAGTTGTGCAGAGAAGGAGGAGGGTAGTGCTGCAGAGGAGGAGGAGGAGGGTAGTGGTGCAGAGAAGGAGGAGGGTAGTGCTGCAGAGGAGGAGGAGGGTAGTGGTGCAGAGGAGGAGGAGGGTAGTGGTGCAGAGAAGGAGGGTAGTGATGCAGAGAAGGAAGGTAGTGGTACAAAGGAGGAGGGGAGTGATGCAGAGGAGGAGGAGGGTAGTGGTGTAGAGGAGGAGGAGGGTAGTGGTGCAGAGGAGGAGGGGGGTAGTGTTACAGAGGAGGACGGTAATGGTGCAGAGGAGGAGGGTAGTGGTGCAGAGAAGGAGGGTAGTGGTGCAGAGGAGGAGGGTAGTGGTGCAGAGGAGGAGGAGGGTAGTGGTGCAGAGGAGGAGGGTATTGACGCAGAGGAGGAGGAGGGTAGTTGTACAGAGGAGGAGGAGGGTAGTGGTGCAGAGGATGAGGGCAGTGGTGCAGAGGAGGAATGTAGTGGTGCAGAGGAGAAGGGCAGTGGTGCAGAGGAGGAGGAGGATAGGGGTGCAGTGGAGGAGGAGGGAAGTGGTGCAGAGGAGGAGGGTAGTGATGCAGAGGAGGAGGAAGGTAGTGATGCAGAGGAGGAGGAGGAGGGTAGTGATGCAGAAGAGGATGAGGAGGGTAGTGGTGCAGAGGAGGAGGAGGGTAGTGGTGTAGAGGAGGAGGGTAGTGGTGCAGAGGAGGAAGGTAGTGGTGCAGAGGAAGAGGAGGGTTGTGATGCAGAGGAGGAAGAAGGTAGTGATGCAGAGGAGGGTAGTGGTGCAGAGGAGGAGGGTAGTGATGCAGAGGAGGAGGAGGGTAGTTTTGCAGAGGAGGAGGAGGGGAGTGATGCAGAGGAAAAGGAGAGTAGTGCTTCTGAGGAGGAGGAGGGTAGTGGTGCAGAGGAGGAGGAGGAAGTGGTGCAGAGAATGAGGAGGGTACTGGTGCAGAGGAGTATTGTAGTGGTGCAGAGGAGGAGGGTAGTGGTGCAGAGGATGAGGAGGGTAGTGATGCAGAGGAGGAGGAGGGTACTGGTGCAGAGGAGGAGTGTAGTGATGCAAAGGAGGAGGAGGGTAGTGACGCAGAGGAGGAGGAGGGTAGTGATGCAGAGGAGGCGGAGGAAGGTAGTGGTGCAGAGGAGGAGGGTAGTGGTGCAGAGGAAGAGGAGGGTAGAGATGCAGAGGAGGAGGAGGGTAGTGGTGCATAGGAGGAGCAGGGTAATGGTGCAGAGGAGGAGGAGGAGGGTAGTGGTGCAGAGGAGGAGGAGCGTAGTGGTGCAGAGGAGGAGGGAAGTGGTGCAGTGCAAGAGGAGGGTAGAGATGCAGAGGAGGAGGAGGGTAGTGGTGCAGAGGAGGAAGAGGGTAATGGTGCAGACGAGGAGGGTAGTGGTGCTGAGGAGGAGGATAGTGGTGCAGAGAAGGAAGGTAGTGGTACAAAGGAGGAGTGGAGTGATGCAGAGGAGGAGGAGGGTAGTGGTGCAGAGGAGTAGGGAAGTGATGCAGAGGAGGAGGAGGGTAGTGATGCAGAGGAGGAGGAGGGTAGTGCTGCTGAGGAGGAGAAGGGTAGTGGTACAAAGGAGGAGGGCAGTGGTGCAGAGGAAGAGGAGGGCAGTGGTGCAGTGGAGGAGGGAAGTGGTGAAGAAGAGGAAGGTAGTGGTGCAAAGGAGGAGGGGAGTGATGCAGAGGAGGAGGAGGGTAGTGGTGCATAGTAGGAGGAGGGTAGTGATGCAGAGGAGGAGGTGGGTAGTGATGCAGAGAAGGAGGAGGAGGGTAGTGGTGCAGAGGAAGAGGATAGTGGTGCAGAGAAGGATGGTAGTAGTGCTGAGGAGGAGGGTAGTGGTGCAGAGGAGGAGTAGGGTAGTGGTGGAGAGAAGGAGGAGGGTAGTGGCGCAGAGGAGGAGGAGGTAGTGGTGCAGAGGAAAAGGAGGGTAGTGTTGCTGAGGAGGAGGAGGGTAGTGGTGCAGAGAAGGAGGGTTGTGACGCAGAGGAGGAGGAGGGTAGTGGTACAGAGGAAGAGGGTAGTGGTGCAGAGGAGGAGGAGGGTAGTGGTGCAGAGGAGGAGGGTAGTGGTGCAGAGGAGGAGGAGGCTAGTGGTGCATAGTATTAGGGTAGTGGTGCAGAAGAGGAGGAGGGTAATGGTGCAGAGAAGGAGGAGGGTAGTGGTGCGGAGGAGGAGGAGGAGGGTAGTTGTGCAGAGGAGGAGGAGGGTAGTGCTGCAGAGGAGGAGGAGGGTAGTGGTGCAGAGAAGGAGGAGGGTAGTGCTGCAGAAGAGGAGGTAGTGGTGCAGAGGAGGAGGGCAGTGGTGCAGAGGAGGAGGGGGGTAATCGTGCAGAGGAGGAGGGGGGTAGTGTTGCAGAGGAGGAGGGTAGTGGTGCAGAGGAGGAGGGTAGTGGTGCAGAGGAGGAGGAGGGTAGTGGTGCAGAGGAGGAGGAGGGTAGTGGTGCAGAGGAGAAAGGTAATGGTGCAGAGGAGGAGGAGGGTAGTGGTGCAGAGGAGGAGGGTAGTGGTGCAGAGGAGGAATGTAGTGGTGCAGAGGAGAAGGGCAGTGGTGCAGAGGAGGAGGAGGGTAGTGGTGCAGTGGAGGAGGAGGGAAGTGATGCAGAGGAGGAGGAGGGTAGTGATGCAGAGGAGAAGGAGGGTAGTGGTGCAGAGGAGGAGGAGGGTAGTGATGCAGAGGAGGAGGAGGGTAGTGATGCAGATGAGGATTAGGGTAGTGGTGCAGAGGAGAAGGGCAGTGGTGCAGAGGAGGAGAAGGGTAGTGGTGCAGAGGAGGAGGGTAGTGATGCAGAGGAGGAGGAGGGTAGTGATGCAGAGGAGGAGGAGGGTAGTGATGCAGAAGAGGATGAGGAGGGTAGTGGTGCAGAGGAGGAGGAGGGTAGTGGTGCAGAGGAGGAGGGTAGTGGTGTTGAGGAGGAGGGTAGTGGTGCAGAGGAAGAGGAGGGTTGTGATGCAGAGGAGGAAGAAGGTAGTGATGCAGAGGTGGGTAGTGGTGCAGAAGAAGAGGGTAGTGGAGCAGAGGAGGAGGAGGGTAGTGTTGCAGAGGAGGAGGAGGGGAGTGATGCAGAGGAAAAGGAGAGTAGTAATGCTGAGGAGGTGGAGGGTAGTGGTGCAGAGGAGGAGGAGGTAGTGGTGCAGAGGAGGAGGGTAGTGGTGCAGAGGAAGAGGAGGGTAGAGATGCAGAGGAGGAGGAGGGTAGTGGTGCAGAGGAGGAGGAGGGTAATGGTGCAGAGTAGGAGGAGGGTAGTGGTGCAGAGGAGGAGGATAGTGGTGCAGAGAAGGATGGTAGTGGTGCAGAGAAGGAGGGTAATGATGTAGAGGAGGAGGAGGAGGGTAGTGGTGCAGAGGAGGAGGGTAGTGGTGCGGAGGAGGAGGGTAGTGGTGCAGAGGAGGAGGAGGGTAGTGATGCAGATGAGAAGGAGGGTAGTGGTGCAGAAGAGGAGGAGGGTAGTGATGCAGAGGAGGAGGAGGGTAGAGATGCAGAGGAGGAGGAGGGTAGTGTTGCAGAAGAGGATGAGGAGGGTAGTGGTGCAAAGAAGAAGGGCAGAGGTGCAGAGGAGGAGGAGAGTAGTGGTGCAGAGGAGGGGGGTAGTGACGCAGAGGAGGAGGAGGGTAGTTGTACAGAGGAGGAGGAGGGTAGTGGTGCAGAGGATGAGGGCAGTGGTGCAGAAGATGAGGGTAGTGGTGCAGAGGAGAAGGGCAGTGGTGCAGAGGACGAGGAGGGTAGTGGTGCAGAGGAGGAGGGAAGTGATGCAGAGGAGGAGGGTAGTAATGCAGAGGAGAAGGGCAGTTGTGCAGAGGAGGAGGAGGGTAGTGGTGCAGAGGAGGAGGAGGGTAGTGATGCAGATGAGAAGGAGGGTAGTGGTGCAGAAGAGGAGGAGGGTAGTGATGCAGAGGAGGAGGGGGGTAGTGATGCAGAGGAGGATTAGGTTAGTGGTGCAGAGGAGAAAGGCAGTGGTGCAGAGGAGGAGGAGGGTAGTGGTGCAGAGGAGGAGGGTAGTGATGCAGAGGAGGAGGGTAGTGATGCAGAGGAGGAGGAGGGTAGTGTTGCAGAAGAGGATGAGGAGGGTAGTGGTGCAGAGGAGGAGGAGGGTAGTGGTGTAGAGGAGGAGGGTAGTGGTGCAGAGGAAGAGGAGGGTTGTAATGCAGAGGAGGAAGAATGTAGTGATGCAGAGGAGGGTAGTGGTGCAGAGGAGGAGGGTAGTGTTGCAGAGGAGGAGGAGGGTAGTGTTGCAGAGGGGGAGGAGGGGAGTGATGCAGAGGAAAAGGAGAGTAGTGCTGCTGAGGAGGAGGAGGGTAGTGGTGCAGAGGAGGAGGGTAGTGATGCAGAGAAGGAGGGTAGTGGTGCAGAGGAGAAGGAGGGTAGTGGTGCATAGTATTAGTGTAGTGGTGCAGAAGAGGAGGAGGGTAGTGGTGCAGAGAAGGAGGACGGTAGTGGTGCGGAGGAGGAGGAGGGTAGTTGTGTAGAGGAGGAGAAGGGTAGTGCTGCAGAGAAGGAGGAGGGTAGTGGTGCAGAGGAGGAGGGTAGTGGTGCAGAGGAGGAGGGTAGTGGAGCAGAGGAGTAGGGAAGAAGTCCAAAGGAAGAGGAAAGTAGTGGTGCAGAGGAGAAGGGTAGCGGTACAAAGGAGGGGGAGGGTAGTGGTGCAGAAGAGGAGGAGTGTAGTGGTCCAAAGGAGGAGGATAGTGGTGCAGCGGAGGAGGAGGGTAGTGGTGCAGAGGAGGAGGAGGGTAGTGGTGCAGAGGAGGAGGGAAGTGATGCCGAGGAGAAGGAGGGTAGTGGTTCAGAGGAGGAGGAGGGTAGTGATGCAGACGAGGATGTGGGATATTTGGGTTTGATTCTGATTAATTAATAATTAAAGTAGTAAATTAAATTACGAAGGACCACCCGCTTTTAAAGGAAAGAGGGAAACTGAGAATTTCAGATCATTAGATAAGATTCTAGAGAAAACCAGTGACTATGGATATGACTAGAAAGTATGATCATAAGAATAATTAATTGGCTGTATTATTAAAAACCAAACCTCAAACACCTACATTGGGGGGTTATTACTGGAGGTCAGTACGTCCAGGAATCAGTGTGGTTCGTTCACTAATTCTATTAATAATAATCTAATCCTATAATTAATGTTGAATATAATATTATTCATACAAAGAAGAACATGAATATGAGCATAATAATGAGTTACAGTAAATCACACATTATGTTGAAACATTCTGAATGTATCAAATTGCTAGAATATGGAAAAAAGAAATAAGCCTTAGCTTGTAGTAGGTTCCTTTAGATAACCCTGGAAGTCCTCTTAATCTCCAAGTCTGGTACACTGACGAATGGCACGGTTAACATGGAGAAGACAGCATGAGGAATTCGTCTCTCGAGCTGCAAGATAAATAACTACCAGTAGCAATTGATTTAACTACTCAATTCATATTCAAGATTATTGATATCTACAGATGGAATTCTAATCACCTGTTATTAGGTGTTATCTCGCCGCGTGACGCGCAATCACCCCGCTATTATTAAACCTGTAAATGATGCATCAAATGAAAGGTACTTAGCTGTGGGCACTGTATAAGTATTAAGATTGCCGTAATTTCGCATCCCAGGCTCCGGTGAACCTATCCTGGATTGATGCGTTTCAAGCTGGCTGATCACGTGTCGTCAGGAACCAAGTCTAGGGGTCCCTTATTTAACACCAGCACTAGTTGAAGATATTATCTGCAAGGTCGTTCACGCCTCACAGTGGCGGCTTTCATCTGTGGATGGACACACTTATCCTATTTGCTGGACAAGGGCGTATTCTTATGAGTACGGTGAGCGCAAGTTTGCTTCCTTTCAGCTCTGCACGTGTCCGCGCACCGACTGAGGATGGCGTCCCCCAACCCACGCCGAGTCCACGTTCATGACACAAATTATTGTCTTGAACATTAATATTTCTCGCATTCGCGCTTGAAACTCTAAAGACTGGACGGGTTTATTATTTAGAGGAACGAAATATTATTATTTAACTATTTAAGATTAGTAAATATATAAGGGAGAGGAATTAATGTCTTCCCATGGCATTCATTGATGACGTTAACACTATCGCGAGGTAGACGGTATAATTCTAACGCTCTATTCTGCTTTTAGTTAGAGAACAATTCGTCTGCAATCAGTTGTCATACAGAATGCTTTAATTATGGAGAATCGTATTTAATTCTCACAATAAATTGAATATAATGTGTTTTACTGTAAAGAACTCTGACGCAATACTGGCGTCAGGTGACGTGAGAATTCTAGCCTAATGCACAGATGAATTATTAGTACAGGAGAATTCTACGAGTTGTTAATTTTACTTACTACAATATTAATATGGTTAGTAATAAGTAATGAGAATACAACAATGCTGTATTCGATGTTGGAAATATCCAACATAACTCCGGGGGGGGGGATTCTCAGGGTCGCAGTGTACTGTGTTGTACTGACCTATCCCGAAGTGATATTAAGATTAATACATTAGTATGTTAGTATGTTAGTATGTTAGTACACACATAACGAACGTCCCGGATTTATCAAGGACTTACAAAGACTTGAGTCTTGCTATTTACATGTCAACTGAAACATGTTGTTTGTAGCCTACACAATGTTTATAAAATTCAACTCTCCAAAATTTAAATTAACAGAATCTACAGTGATGCGATATCCTGGGTCATAGTGACGTGTAATGTTTCGTTACGTGATATCACATCGTAGTTTCATCACAGTTATCTCAGTGGGAAGTGAAGGAAATTACTCTTCTTCCGAGTTGTAATAGGCTTGCAGTTTCCCTTAGTGGAAACATGCATGAAATATTGAAACATTAAATGATTAAGTTATCGGTAATCAGGAACACTCTAAAGCTCACAATAAACTCAACAACTAGGGTCGCAGTGACATGTAATGGTGGATTACGTAGCTGCTGAATCGTAGGTAAACTCTAGAATAAGTTCCTAAGAACTGATAACACTATTGTATGATTATACAGTAAAGTGTTATTAGTCATTTAAGATCAAGGAGACTATGACACTACAGTAAGGTCACTGTCTAGGGTCGCTGTGACTTGTAACTATTGAGTTACTAGACAATAACATCACGCAGCATCACGATCACCTCAAATTCAAATGAGGAAATTGAATTAATGTGCACTGCCGTGCAGTAGTCATGCTGACTGATGGTACAACTAATTTGCTAACTAGCTAAAATAATAGAAAGTAGAGAACTGAAAAGTTTATTCATTAAAATCAAGGAAAATTCTGAGTCGACAGTGAGATTAGTAGCCTAGTCATTCTGACTTATGAGCTAATTAAATGGTAGCTCATAGGCTTGACACTGTAAACTGGTTAGTACGAAATCACCTTTACATGAATTTGAGTTTATTAAATCAGTTCCTATAAGTATAGTCAACTGTAATTAATGGTGAGTACAGATTAGGCTAGTACTCAGTTGACACTACTAAAGTCCCTAAACCTACCTAAATAAATGGTTTGAATTTCTAACCTACCTAAGTAAGGGACTAAGCTAATTGTGAGCAAAAATGTACTCGAATTAACATCGTGAGCAGTATTGAGCTCATTAACTGGTCGAGTTATATTAAACTCGTGAACATGGTGAGCTACTTGAGCTCGTTAGCTAGTGCTAACAGGGTGAGTTGCAGTGAACTCGTCAACAGTGTTGACAGGGTGAGCTGCATTGAGCTCGTCAGCAGTGCTGACAGGGTGAGCTACATGGAGCTCGTTAACTAGTGCTAACAGGGTGAGTTGCAGTGAACTCGTCAACAGTGTTGACAGGGTGAGCTACAGTGAGCTCGTTAGCTAGTGCTAACAGGGTGAGCTACATGGAGCTCGTTAACAGTTAACAGGGTGAGTTACATGGAACTCGTCAACAGTGTTGACAGGGTGAGCTGCATTGAGCTCGTTAACCGTTAACAGGGTGAGTTACATGGAACTCGTCAACAGTGTTGACAGGGTGAGCTACAGTGAGCTTGTTAGCTGTGCTAACAGGGTGAGCTACATGGAGCTCGTTAGCTGGTGCTAACAGGGTGAGCTGCATGGAGCTCGTTAGCTAGTGCTAACAGGGTGAGTTGCAGTGAACTCGTTAACAGTTAACAGAGTGAGTTACATGGAACTCGTCAACAGTGTTGACAGGGTGAGCTGCATTGAGCTCGTTAGCTAGTGCTAACAGGGTGAGCTACATGGAGCTCGTTAACAGTTAACAGGGTGAGTTACATGGAACTCGTCAACAGTGTTGACAGGGTGAGCTCGTTAGCTGGTACTAACAGGGTGAGCTGCATGGAGCTCGTTAACCGTTAACAGGGTGAGTTCAGTGAACTCGAATTAACGAGGTGGAGTTTTGTCATTCAGTTATCATGGCGAGCAATATTAAGCTCGTGCGCATGGTGAACGAGCACTCATATTATTACGTTAATTCTAAGGTGAGCTATGTTAAGCTCATGAAGCATGTTAATTAACAATGCTAATGTTTAACGGTAATGCATTAAACATATTAGTTCTCTGGAAATTCACTTACATGTTAGTAAGTTTGCAAGTTTGTTCGTGTTGCGCTCCTACACTATATAAGCAGAAACGAAAGAAAAACAACTCAAACAATTAATGCAAGTATTTATCACTAATTCTTAGTGGAGAAAACATGGTATTAAGAAGGTTTTCTTGGCAAACCTTTAAGCGCAAGTATAGTGGACCAGTGGTCCTAGTGAATTTATAATTAAATTCAGGAAATGCCAGTGGCATTGAGTGCTAGATTCTCTAGCCTAACATGATTAATTCCTAGGGAGTACTAGTTTCTCTAGCCTAACATTACAATTTAACTAGGAAGACTGAGTGTGGTCAATTACTACTTGTCGAGAATAATTCTAGGTCTGCAGTGAATTCAATGGTTTGGTCGGTGTGACTTGTACTTGTTTGAGTACAGACCATTGGTTTTCACTGAGAGCTATGAAACATCTCGGCGAGTATCAATTGTACTACATTCAATCTGAGTTTATTACTCAGCTGCGTTTCTCCTTTTAGCTTGTTGCTGGAGAATTGACTTACTGCTGACTAATTTATTATTGTTAGCAGGTTTAGGCTTGTTCACATTCAGAACTTTACCAGTAAGTAAGTAGCCTCCTGCAGATTGGAGCATATTCATTCCCAATCGTTTAACATGTCCAGTTATGAACTTGTAATAGTAGTCGGCTCCTACTAGTACATCTACATTGTTAAGGCGGTCAGACATTAATTTGTTGTCAGCCAAATTAATTTCACGTTCCTGCAGGAAGTGGGCTGTGTACCCCAGACCCTTAATATTTAAGTCTAAAGGTATTTGATCTACAACAATGGCTGGGACAGCCTTGGCTTGACTACCTAGTCGTACAAGCGGTTGAACTACTGAGTATTCATGGGTTCCTCGATTTATCATGGACCCTGACAAGTTTAATTTTACCTGTCCTATTGGTTGTAAATTAAGTGCCTCTGCTGCCCTTTGAGTAATGAAAGTTCTCTGGGAACCTTGATCAAATAATCCACGTATGGTGATCTTGGCTCCTCTGTTCTTCACTTGAAGTTGGGCAGTAGGCAAAGCAGCATCCACATGAGATGCTTGGGAAGTTACGCTGTACACATCTCGCACCTTGCAGCACTGTACTGGTGTAGATTCTCTACGTCCTATTCTAGGATTGACATAATTAGCCCTAACTAATTTGCACAGTGCAGCATGATGCTTGCCCCTTCTACACCTATTGCAGGTGTTCAGTGGGGTGTCACAGCTGTTAACATCATGTAGTTTGAGACACCTAGTACATTTGTGTAACTGTTTGAGTCGTCTGACTCTTGTGTCTCTATTGGGATAATTAGTACATTTGTACAGAGAATGTTTTTGATTGCAAAACAAGCACATTCCCCATCCTACAGATCGTTTAGATGTTACCGGTTTAGGTAAAACAGTATTTGCAGGTTGTGATGGTTTTGCTGTTTGCATTTGCTTGTTATTTATTCTCTTGTGAGTACTTGGTGTACTCTGGGGAACCATTAACAGGCTCTTGGGAGTGCTCTTTGGACTATTAGGTCTCTTAGGAGCACCTGTGGGACTCTTAGGCCTCACTGATGAATCAGTGTTTGACTGATTCTGGTTACATGGATTATTAGCAGTGCTCTTTGGACTATTAGGTCTCTTAGGAGCACCTGTGGGACTCTTAGGCCTCACTGATGAATCAGTATTTGACTGATTGTTGTTACATTGAGTATTAGCACCTTTGTTACCTAGTGACAGTGTCACTTTAGAAGTTTCAGGTAAGGAAACTGATGTAGGTACAGTTTTGGTGCATTCAGATTTAGCATTAATTGCTTGGTCTGCTGTATGATTGCTCATATTACGCAAACCTGTAAATATATCCTGCATTGACAGGGTATTACCATTCTGGCATACATATAATTTATTAAGTGTGTCACCAGACAATTTTCTTTGGATGATAATTTTAGTCATCCACTCAGTAGTTGGGTGATCCACCTCTTTACTGAAAGAATTTATCAGTGACTCAAGCTGAAAACTAAAGGTTTGTAAAGAGTCAACTGATTGCTCTGGTGAAGATAAATTTAATAATTGGTGCACAAGGTTTATAATAGTCTTCTCATTGTCAGCACTTACTTTAGAAGGCTGTTGTGAGCAATTGTGACCATTACTTGTGTTGCTTAAGGCTTCTTGTGTAGTCTCAGCTTTGATTACAGCTTCGACTGCTGCTGCAGCATTAGCTTTATCATTTTCTGGTTCAGATTCACTGATCATTGCAGCTTCACTTGTTTCATCGGCAGCTTCACTTGTTTCTCTGGGTTCTGGTGATAAGCTAGTTAATTCAGTAGCATTATGTATTGAACTTATAGAATCCAGGGAACATTGAGAAGTGTGGTCTGAAATTTGATCAGACTCTGTTAACAAATCATCACATGAAGCTGTATTAGATGAGAGGTTAGAAAATGAAGGTTGATCTTCAGTTGTTGATCTTGTATAGTGATCAGTATTGATTAGAGGATTCTCCTCGTCTTGATTTAGCTCAAGTATTTCATCTGAGCTGAGTGTTAACTTGGATACAGGTCTATTAATGATCTGATCCACCCACTCGGGAATATCTTGCTTCGCAAGCACCTCCTTATATCGGTCTAAACTGGTTTGAACAGAATGTTCATAGTTATCGAGATCAGATTCTGTTAGACGTGAGTGGTCTGAGACAGTATGATCGGCCTGGAGTAAATTCCTGTGGGTCTCGATTACAGTCTTGATATAGTCATATTTTTGGCTGGCGGACCTTATGTAATTTGCTAGTCTGTAGACGTCACCTGGGTCAGTTTCGACACAGAAATGACATTTCATAAGCAGTTTTCCTAAAGGACCTTGAAGAGCTGTCAAGAATCTTGCATTCCTTTCTAAAGGATTCATTCTTGTGGTAAATTGAGCCTGATAGGGCTTATGTAGCTAGTGGTATAGCTATGTTGTCTGCTCCTTGATGTAGAGCAGGTATAAGTATTGACAGCCTAATATTTCTTGAGGCTGGTCGTAATTTACCTCATTTAGAGGTTAGCTACCTACCTAATAATAAGCAACTAAGATTTGAGTGGTACCTTGGTCTCACTACAGGTGTTCCTCAGCTTAGCTCTTCTAAATCAGCCTCGGATGGGTAGTAGACTTACAGTAACACTCAAAAACATACATAGAAATATGCAATAAAATAATTACACAATAAATGGTTAATCCCACCCTTGATAGGGTCAGCACAAAAGAATAATATATGTGTCACTAACTAGCTTAAGCCTAGTCGTGAGAATTTCTACTTGAGAAACTACAACTATATTTAGTCTGTGCTTGTGCCAGATTCAACACAATCACAGCCTAAATTGCTACCTAATGAAGGTTGGCAAAGATTATATTATGGTGCAATAATGTGCAAATAATTGTGCTGTGTTTTTGTTTTTTTTTGTATTTTATTGTTTATATACACTTGTGTAATTATGTGTATAAGAAATTAAATGAACACAAAAGAATTAATTGTGTTTGGCAAGTATTCTACTGCCGTAAATATTACCTAACTCCTGAATGTACTCCTAATTGTGGAATAAAATATTATCAGGGTTAGTAATGATTAACTAGTATGAGATCAGTAATTTATATTAGTATACTGGATCTCTAAATGTTAATGATCCACTGACTTGAGTGAATCAGTAATTATAACATGGATTCAGGCTATAATGGACAGTCTGCTGACACCCATGTATTGAAACATTGGTATAGCCTAAATGGTTAACACTTAATTGGTGTTAGTGATTAAAATAAGGTTATGAGCTGTTGCTCTTGGTGACCTAAAGATTCTACTTCAGTATGAAGTGTAGGTCTAAATGTTGTGAGTAATTGGTTATGACCCACTAAAGCTATGTATAAGGTAGCTGTTAGTGTGATCTAGGCTAACTGGTGTGTTATACTGTTAGTTGACACAATAATTAAATAGTTAGTCTAGCTTCTATCACACAAGGATTAGTTATTAATGGTTAATATTTTAATTATAGATTTAATGCCTATCCGGTTCGATAAGGACCATAATGTGGGATATTTGGGTTTGATTCTGATTAATTAATAATTAAAGTAGTAAATTAAATTACGAAGGACCACCCGCTTTTAAAGGAAAGAGGGAAACTGAGAATTTCAGATCATTAGATAAGATTCTAGAGAAAACCAGTGACTATGGATATGACTAGAAAGTATGATCATAAGAATAATTAATGGGCTGTATTATTAAAAACCAAACCTCAAACACCTACATTGGGGGGTTATTACTGGAGGTCAGTACGTCCAGGAATCAGTGTGGTTCGTTCACTAATTCTATTAATAATAATCTAATCCTATAATTAATGTTGAATATAATATTATTCATACAAAGAAGAACATGAATATGAGCATAATAATGAGTTACAGTAAATCACACATTATGTTGAAACATTCTGAATGTATCAAATTGCTAGAATATGGAAAAAAGAAATAAGCCTTAGCTTGTAGTAGGTTCCTTTAGATAACCCTGGAAGTCCTCTTAATCTCCAAGTCTGGTACACTGACGAATGGCACGGTTAACATGGAGAAGACAGCATGAGGAATTCGTCTCTCGAGCTGCAAGATAAATAACTACCAGTAGCAATTGATTTAACTACTCAATTCATATTCAAGATTATTGATATCTACAGATGGAATTCTAATCACCTGTTATTAGGTGTTATCTCGCCGCGTGACGCGCAATCACCCCGCTATTATTAAACCTGTAAATGATGCATCAAATGAAAGGTACTTAGCTGTGGGCACTGTATAAGTATTAAGATTGCCGTAATTTCGCATCCCAGGCTCCGGTGAACCTATCCTGGATTGATGCGTTTCAAGCTGGCTGATCACGTGTCGTCAGGAACCAAGTCTAGGGGTCCCTTATTTAACACCAGCACTAGTTGAAGATATTATCTGCAAGGTCGTTCACGCCTCACAGTGGCGGCTTTCATCTGTGGATGGACACACTTATCCTATTTGCTGGACAAGGGCGTATTCTTATGAGTACGGTGAGCGCAAGTTTGCTTCCTTTCAGCTCTGCACGTGTCCGCGCACCGACTGAGGATGGCGTCCCCCAACCCACGCCGAGTCCACGTTCATGACACAAATTATTGTCTTGAACATTAATATTTCTCGCATTCGCGCTTGAAACTCTAAAGACTGGACGGGTTTATTATTTAGAGGAACGAAATATTATTATTTAACTATTTAAGATTAGTAAATATATAAGGGAGAGGAATTAATGTCTTCCCATGGCATTCATTGATGACGTTAACACTATCGCGAGGTAGACGGTATAATTCTAACGCTCTATTCTGCTTTTAGTTAGAGAACAATTCGTCTGCAATCAGTTGTCATACAGAATGCTTTAATTATGGAGAATCGTATTTAATTCTCACAATAAATTGAATATAATGTGTTTTACTGTAAAGAACTCTGACGCAATACTGGCGTCAGGTGACGTGAGAATTCTAGCCTAATGCACAGATGAATTATTAGTACAGGAGAATTCTACGAGTTGTTAATTTTACTTACTACAATATTAATATGGTTAGTAATAAGTAATGAGAATACAACAATGCTGTATTCGATGTTGGAAATATCCAACATAACTCCGGGGGGGGATTCTCAGGGTCGCAGTGTACTGTGTTGTACTGACCTATCCCGAAGTGATATTAAGATTAATACATTAGTATGTTAGTATGTTAGTATGTTAGTACACACATAACGAACGTCCCGGATTTATCAAGGACTTACAAAGACTTGAGTCTTGCTATTTACATGTCAACTGAAACATGTTGTTTGTAGCCTACACAATGTTTATAAAATTCAACTCTCCAAAATTTAAATTAACAGAATCTACAGTGATGCGATATCCTGGGTCATAGTGACGTGTAATGTTTCGTTACGTGATATCACATCGTAGTTTCATCACAGTTATCTCAGTGGGAAGTGAAGGAAATTACTCTTCTTCCGAGTTGTAATAGGCTTGCAGTTTCCCTTAGTGGAAACATGCATGAAATATTGAAACATTAAATGATTAAGTTATCGGTAATCAGGAACACTCTAAAGCTCACAATAAACTCAACAACTAGGGTCGCAGTGACATGTAATGGTGGATTACGTAGCTGCTGAATCGTAGGTAAACTCTAGAATAAGTTCCTAAGAACTGATAACACTATTGTATGATTATACAGTAAAGTGTTATTAGTCATTTAAGATCAAGGAGACTATGACACTACAGTAAGGTCACTGTCTAGGGTCGCTGTGACTTGTAACTATTGAGTTACTAGACAATAACATCACGCAGCATCACGATCACCTCAAATTCAAATGAGGAAATTGAATTAATGTGCACTGCCGTGCAGTAGTCATGCTGACTGATGGTACAACTAATTTGCTAACTAGCTAAAATAATAGAAAGTAGAGAACTGAAAAGTTTATTCATTAAAATCAAGGAAAATTCTGAGTCGACAGTGAGATTAGTAGCCTAGTCATTCTGACTTATGAGCTAATTAAATGGTAGCTCATAGGCTTGACACTGTAAACTGGTTAGTACGAAATCACCTTTACATGAATTTGAGTTTATTAAATCAGTTCCTATAAGTATAGTCAACTGTAATTAATGGTGAGTACAGATTAGGCTAGTACTCAGTTGACACTACTAAAGTCCCTAAACCTACCTAAATAAATGGTTTGAATTTCTAACCTACCTAAGTAAGGGACTAAGCTAATTGTGAGCAAAAATGTACTCGAATTAACATCGTGAGCAGTATTGAGCTCATTAACTGGTCGAGTTATATTAAACTCGTGAACATGGTGAGCTACTTGAGCTCGTTAGCTAGTGCTAACAGGGTGAGTTGCAGTGAACTCGTCAACAGTGTTGACAGGGTGAGCTGCATTGAGCTCGTCAGCAGTGCTGACAGGGTGAGCTACATGGAGCTCGTTAACTAGTGCTAACAGGGTGAGTTGCAGTGAACTCGTCAACAGTGTTGACAGGGTGAGCTACAGTGAGCTCGTTAGCTAGTGCTAACAGGGTGAGCTACATGGAGCTCGTTAACAGTTAACAGGGTGAGTTACATGGAACTCGTCAACAGTGTTGACAGGGTGAGCTGCATTGAGCTCGTTAACCGTTAACAGGGTGAGTTACATGGAACTCGTCAACAGTGTTGACAGGGTGAGCTTCAGTGAGCTTGTTAGCTGTGCTAACAGGGTGAGCTACATGGAGCTCGTTAGCTGGTGCTAACAGGGTGAGCTGCATGGAGCTCGTTAGCTAGTGCTAACAGGGTGAGTTGCAGTGAACTCGTTAACAGTTAACAGAGTGAGTTACATGGAACTCGTCAACAGTGTTGACAGGGTGAGCTGCATTGAGCTCGTTAGCTAGTGCTAACAGGGTGAGCTACATGGAGCTCGTTAACAGTTAACAGGGTGAGTTACATGGAACTCGTCAACAGTGTTGACAGGGTGAGCTCGTTAGCTGGTACTAACAGGGTGAGCTGCATGGAGCTCGTTAACCGTTAACAGGGTGAGTTCAGTGAACTCGAATTAACGAGGTGGAGTTTTGTCATTCAGTTATCATGGCGAGCAATATTAAGCTCGTGCGCATGGTGAACGAGCACTCATATTATTACGTTAATTCTAAGGTGAGCTATGTTAAGCTCATGAAGCATGTTAATTAACAATGCTAATGTTTAACGGTAATGCATTAAACATATTAGTTCTCTGGAAATTCACTTACATGTTAGTAAGTTTGCAAGTTTGTTCGTGTTGCGCTCCTACACTAAATAAGCAGAAACGAAAGAAAAACAACTCAAACAATTAATGCAAGTATTTATCACTAATTCTTAGTGGAGAAAACATGGTATTAAGAAGGTTTTCTTGGCAAACCTTTAAGCGCAAGTATAGTGGACCAGTGGTCCTAGTGAATTTATAATTAAATTCAGGAAATGCCAGTGGCATTGAGTGCTAGATTCTCTAGCCTAACATGATTAATTCCTAGGGAGTACTAGTTTCTCTAGCCTAACATTACAATTTAACTAGGAAGACTGAGTGTGGTCAATTACTACTTGTCGAGAATAATTCTAGGTCTGCAGTGAATTCAATGGTTTGGTCGGTGTGACTTGTACTTGTTTGAGTACAGACCATTGGTTTTCACTGAGAGCTATGAAACATCTCGGCGAGTATCAATTGTACTACATTCAATCTGAGTTTATTACTCAGCTGCGTTTCTCCTTTTAGCTTGTTGCTGGAGAATTGACTTACTGCTGACTAATTTATTATTGTTAGCAGGTTTAGGCTTGTTCACATTCAGAACTTTACCAGTAAGTAAGTAGCCTCCTGCAGATTGGAGCATATTCATTCCCAATCGTTTAACATGTCCAGTTATGAACTTGTAATAGTAGTCGGCTCCTACTAGTACATCTACATTGTTAAGGCGGTCAGACATTAATTTGTTGTCAGCCAAATTAATTTCACGTTCCTGCAGGAAGTGGGCTGTGTACCCCAGACCCTTAATATTTAAGTCTAAAGGTATTTGATCTACAACAATGGCTGGGACAGCCTTGGCTTGACTACCTAGTCGTACAAGCGGTTGAACTACTGAGTATTCATGGGTTCCTCGATTTATCATGGACCCTGACAAGTTTAATTTTACCTGTCCTATTGGTTGTAAATTAAGTGCCTCTGCTGCCCTTTGAGTAATGAAAGTTCTCTGGGAACCTTGATCAAATAATCCACGTATGGTGATCTTGGCTCCTCTGTTCTTCACTTGAAGTTGGGCAGTAGGCAAAGCAGCATCCACATGAGATGCTTGGGAAGTTACGCTGTACACATCTCGCACCTTGCAGCACTGTACTGGTGTAGATTCTCTACGTCCTATTCTAGGATTGACATAATTAGCCCTAACTAATTTGCACAGTGCAGCATGATGCTTGCCCCTTCTACACCTATTGCAGGTGTTCAGTGGGGTGTCACAGCTGTTAACATCATGTAGTTTGAGACACCTAGTACATTTGTGTAACTGTTTGAGTCGTCTGACTCTTGTGTCTCTATTGGGATAATTAGTACATTTGTACAGAGAATGTTTTTGATTGCAAAACAAGCACATTCCCCATCCTACAGATCGTTTAGATGTTACCGGTTTAGGTAAAACAGTATTTGCAGGTTGTGATGGTTTTGCTGTTTGCATTTGCTTGTTATTTATTCTCTTGTGAGTACTTGGTGTACTCTGGGGAACCATTAACAGGCTCTTGGGAGTGCTCTTTGGACTATTAGGTCTCTTAGGAGCACCTGTGGGACTCTTAGGCCTCACTGATGAATCAGTGTTTGACTGATTCTGGTTACATGGATTATTAGCAGTGCTCTTTGGACTATTAGGTCTCTTAGGAGCACCTGTGGGACTCTTAGGCCTCACTGATGAATCAGTATTTGACTGATTGTTGTTACATTGAGTATTAGCACCTTTGTTACCTAGTGACAGTGTCACTTTAGAAGTTTCAGGTAAGGAAACTGATGTAGGTACAGTTTTGGTGCATTCAGATTTAGCATTAATTGCTTGGTCTGCTGTATGATTGCTCATATTACGCAAACCTGTAAATATATCCTGCATTGACAGGGTATTACCATTCTGGCATACATATAATTTATTAAGTGTGTCACCAGACAATTTTCTTTGGATGATAATTTTAGTCATCCACTCAGTAGTTGGGTGATCCACCTCTTTACTGAAAGAATTTATCAGTGACTCAAGCTGAAAACTAAAGGTTTGTAAAGAGTCAACTGATTGCTCTGGTGAAGATAAATTTAATAATTGGTGCACAAGGTTTATAATAGTCTTCTCATTGTCAGCACTTACTTTAGAAGGCTGTTGTGAGCAATTGTGACCATTACTTGTGTTGCTTAAGGCTTCTTGTGTAGTCTCAGCTTTGATTACAGCTTCGACTGCTGCTGCAGCATTAGCTTTATCATTTTCTGGTTCAGATTCACTGATCATTGCAGCTTCACTTGTTTCATCGGCAGCTTCACTTGTTTCTCTGGGTTCTGGTGATAAGCTAGTTAATTCAGTAGCATTATGTATTGAACTTATAGAATCCAGGGAACATTGAGAAGTGTGGTCTGAAATTTGATCAGACTCTGTTAACAAATCATCACATGAAGCTGTATTAGATGAGAGGTTAGAAAATGAAGGTTGATCTTCAGTTGTTGATCTTGTATAGTGATCAGTATTGATTAGAGGATTCTCCTCGTCTTGATTTAGCTCAAGTATTTCATCTGAGCTGAGTGTTAACTTGGATACAGGTCTATTAATGATCTGATCCACCCACTCGGGAATATCTTGCTTCGCAAGCACCTCCTTATATCGGTCTAAACTGGTTTGAACAGAATGTTCATAGTTATCGAGATCAGATTCTGTTAGACGTGAGTGGTCTGAGACAGTATGATCGGCCTGGAGTAAATTCCTGTGGGTCTCGATTACAGTCTTGATATAGTCATATTTTTGGCTGGCGGACCTTATGTAATTTGCTAGTCTGTAGACGTCACCTGGGTCAGTTTCGACACAGAAATGACATTTCATAAGCAGTTTTCCTAAAGGACCTTGAAGAGCTGTCAAGAATCTTGCATTCCTTTCTAAAGGATTCATTCTTGTGGTAAATTGAGCCTGATAGGGCTTATGTAGCTAGTGGTATAGCTATGTTGTCTGCTCCTTGATGTAGAGCAGGTATAAGTATTGACAGCCTAATATTTCTTGAGGCTGGTCGTAATTTACCTCATTTAGAGGTTAGCTACCTACCTAATAATAAGCAACTAAGATTTGAGTGGTACCTTGGTCTCACTACAGGTGTTCCTCAGCTTAGCTCTTCTAAATCAGCCTCGGATGGGTAGTAGACTTACAGTAACACTCAAAAACATACATAGAAATATGCAATAAAATAATTACACAATAAATGGTTAATCCCACCCTTGATAGGGTCAGCACAAAAGAATAATATATGTGTCACTAACTAGCTTAAGCCTAGTCGTGAGAATTTCTACTTGAGAAACTACAACTATATTTAGTCTGTGCTTGTGCCAGATTCAACACAATCACAGCCTAAATTGCTACCTAATGAAGGTTGGCAAAGATTATATTATGGTGCAATAATGTGCAAATAATTGTGCTGTGTTTTTGTTTTTTTTTGTATTTTATTGTTTATATACACTTGTGTAATTATGTGTATAAGAAATTAAATGAACACAAAAGAATTAATTGTGTTTGGCAAGTATTCTACTGCCGTAAATATTACCTAACTCCTGAATGTACTCCTAATTGTGGAATAAAATATTGTCAGGGTTAGTAATGATTAACTAGTATGAGATCAGTAATTTATATTAGTATACTGGATCTCTAAATGTTAATGATCCACTGACTTGAGTGAATCAGTAATTATAACATGGATTCAGGCTATAATGGACAGTCTGCTGACACCCATGTATTGAAACATTGGTATAGCCTAAATGGTTAACACTTAATTGGTGTTAGTGATTAATATAAGGTTATGAGCTGTTGCTCTTGGTGACCTAAAGATTCTACTTCAGTATGAAGTGTAGGTCTAAATGTTGTGAGTAATTGGTTATGACCCACTAAAGCTATGTATAAGGTAGCTGTTAGTGTGATCTAGGCTAACTGGTGTGTTATACTGTTAGTTGACACAATAATTAAATAGTTAGTCTAGCTTCTATCACACAAGGATTAGTTATTAATGGTTAATATTTTAATTATAGATTTAATGCCTATCCGGTTCGATAAGGACCATAATGTGGGATATTTGGGTTTGATTCTGATTAATTAATAATTAAAGTAGTAAATTAAATTACGAAGGACCACCCGCTTTTAAAGGAAAGAGGGAAACTGAGAATTTCAGATCATTAGATAAGATTCTAGAGAAAACCAGTGACTATGGATATGACTAGAAAGTATGATCATAAGAATAATTAATGGGCTGTATTATTAAAAACCAAACCTCAAACACCTACATTGGGGGGTTATTACTGGAGGTCAGTACATCCAGGAATCAGTGTGGTTCGTTCACTAATTCTATTAATAATAATCTAATCCTATAATTAATGTTGAATATAATATTATTCATACAAAGAAGAACATGAATATGAGCATAATAATGAGTTACAGTAAATCACACATTATGTTGAAACATTCTGAATGTATCAAATTGCTAGAATATGGAAAAAAGAAATAAGCCTTAGCTTGTAGTAGGTTCCTTTAGATAACCCTGGAAGTCCTCTTAATCTCCAAGTCTGGTACACTGACGAATGGCACGGTTAACATGGAGAAGACAGCATGAGGAATTCGTCTCTCGAGCTGCAAGATAAATAACTACCAGTAGCAATTGATTTAACTACTCAATTCATATTCAAGATTATTGATATCTACAGATGGAATTCTAATCACCTGTTATTAGGTGTTATCTCGCCGCGTGACGCGCAATCACCCCGCTATTATTAAACCTGTAAATGATGCATCAAATGAAAGGTACTTAGCTGTGGGCACTGTATAAGTATTAAGATTGCCGTAATTTCGCATCCCAGGCTCCGGTGAACCTATCCTGGATTGATGCGTTTCAAGCTGGCTGATCACGTGTCGTCAGGAACCAAGTCTAGGGGTCCCTTATTTAACACCAGCACTAGTTGAAGATATTATCTGCAAGGTCGTTCACGCCTCACAGTGGCGGCTTTCATCTGTGGATGGACACACTTATCCTATTTGCTGGACAAGGGCGTATTCTTATGAGTACGGTGAGCGCAAGTTTGCTTCCTTTCAGCTCTGCACGTGTCCGCGCACCGACTGAGGATGGCGTCCCCCAACCCACGCCGAGTCCACGTTCATGACACAAATTATTGTCTTGAACATTAATATTTCTCGCATTCGCGCTTGAAACTCTAAAGACTGGACGGGTTTATTATTTAGAGGAACGAAATATTATTATTTAACTATTTAAGATTAGTAAATATATAAGGGAGAGGAATTAATGTCTTCCCATGGCATTCATTGATGACGTTAACACTATCGCGAGGTAGACGGTATAATTCTAACGCTCTATTCTGCTTTTAGTTAGAGAACAATTCGTCTGCAATCAGTTGTCATACAGAATGCTTTAATTATGGAGAATCGTATTTAATTCTCACAATAAATTGAATATAATGTGTTTTACTGTAAAGAACTCTGACGCAATACTGGCGTCAGGTGACGTGAGAATTCTAGCCTAATGCACAGATGAATTATTAGTACAGGAGAATTCTACGAGTTGTTAATTTTACTTACTACAATATTAATATGGTTTGTAATAAGTAATGAGAATACAACAATGCTGTATTCGATGTTGGAAATATCCAACAGAGGAGGAGGAGGGTAGTGGTGCAGAGGAGGAGGAGGGTAGTGGTGCAGAGGAGGAGGGTAGTGGTGCAGAGGAGGAGGGAAGTGATGCAGAGGAGAAGGAGGGTAGTGGTTCAGAGGAGGAGGAGGGTAGTGATGCAGAGGAGGAGGAGGAGGGTAGTGGTGCGGAGGAAAAGGGTAGTGGTGCAGAGTAGGAGGGTAGTGGTGCAGAGGAGGAGGAGGGTAGTGGTGCAGAGGAGGAGGGTAGTGGTGCAGAGGAAGAGGAGGGTTGTGATGCAGAGGAGGAAGAAGGTAGTGATGCAGAGGAGGAGGGTAGTGGTGCAGAGGAGGAGGAGGGTCGTGTTGCAGAGGTGGAGGAGGGTAGTGGTGCAGAGGAGGAGGGAAGTGGTGCAGAGGAGGAGGGTAGGGGTGCAAAGGAGGAGGGTAGTGATGCAAAGGAAGGAGGGTAGTGATTCAGAGTAGGAGTAGGAGGGTAGTAGTGCACAGAAGGGGAGGGTAGTGGTGCAGAGGAGGAGGAGAGTAGTGGTGCAGAGGAGGAGGAGAGTAGTGGAGCAGAGGAGGAGGAGAGTAGTGGAGCAGAGGAGGAGGAGGGTAGTGCAGCAAAGAAGGAGGAGGAGGGCAGTAGTGCAGAGGAGTGGGAGGTTAGTGGTGCAGAGCGGTGGAAGGATAGTGGTGCAGAGGAGGAGGCTGAGGGTAGTGGTGCAGAGGAGGAGAGGGAGGGTAGTGGTGCAGAGGAGGAGGAGGGTAATTGCGCAGAGGAGGAAGAGAGTAGTGGTGCAGAGGAGGATGAGGGTAGTGGTGCAGAGGAGGAGGGTAGTTGTGCAGAGGAGAAGGGCAGTTGTGCAGAGGAGGAGGAGGGTAGTGGTGCAGAGGAGGAGGAGGGTAGTGATGCAGAGGAGAAGGAGGGTAGTGGTGCAGAGGAGGAGGAGGGTAGTGATGCAGAGGAGGAGGAGGGTAGTGATGCAGATGAGGATTAGGGTAGTGGTGCAGAGGAGAAGGGCAGTGGTGCAGAGGAGGAGGAGGGTAGTGGTGCAGAGGAGGAGGGTAGTGATGCAGAGGAGGAGGAGGGTAGTGATGCAGAGGAGGAGGAGGGTAGTGATGCAGAAGAGGATGAGGAGGGTAGTGGTGCAGAGGAGGAGGAGGGTAGTGGTGTAGAGGAGGAGGGTAGTGGTGTTGAGGAGGAGGGTAGTGGTGCAGAGGAAGAGGAGGGTTGTGATGCAGAGGAGGAAGAAGGTAGTGATGCAGAGGTGGGTAGTGGTGCAGAAGAGGAGGGTAGTGGAGCAGAGGAGGAGGAGGGTAGTGTTGCAGAGGAGGAGGAGGGGAGTGATGCAGAGGAAAAGGAGAGTAGTGCTGCTGAGGAGGTGGAGGGTAGTGGTGCAGAGGAGGAGGAGGTAGTGGTGCAGAGGAGGAGGGTAGTGGTGCAGAGGAAGAGGAGGGTAGAGATGCATAGGAGGAGGAGGGTAGTGGTGCAGAGGAGGAGGAGGGTAATGGTGCAGAGGAGGAGGAGGGTAGTGGTGCAGAGGAGGAGGATGGTGGTGCAGAGAAGGATGGTAGTGGTGCAGAGAAGGAGGGTAATGATGTAGAGGAGGAGGAGGAGGGTAGTGGTGCAGAGGAGGAGGGTAGTGGTGCGGAGGAGGAGGGTAGTGGTGCAGAGGAGGAGGAGGGTAGTGATGCAGATGAGAAGGAGGGTAGTGGTGCAGAAGAGGAGGAGGGTAGTGATGCAGAGGAGGAGGAGGGTAGAGATGCAGAGGAGGAGGAGGGTAGTGTTGCAGAAGAGGATGAGGAGGGTAGTGGTGCAAAGAAGAAGGGCAGTGGTGCAGAGGAGGAGGAGAGTAGTGGTGCAGAGGAGGAGGGTAGTGACGCAGAGGAGGAGGAGGGTAGTTGTACAGAGGAGGAGGAGGGTAGTGGTGCAGAGGATGAGGGCAGTGGTGCAGAAGAGGAGGGTAGTGGTGCAGAGGAGAAGGGCAGTGGTGCAGAGGACGAGGAGGGTAGTGGTGCAGAGGAGGAGGAGGGAAGTGATGCAGAGGAGGAGGGTAGTAATGCAGAGGAGAAGGGCAGTTGTGCAGAGGAGGAGGAGGGTAGTGGTGCAGAGGAGGAGGAGGGTAGTGATGCAGATGAGAAGGAGGGTAGTGGTGCAGAAGAGGAGGAGGGTAGTGATGCAGAGGAGGAGGGGGGTAGTGATGCAGAGGAGGATTAGGTTAGTGGTGCAGAGGAGAAAGGCAGTGGTGCAGAGGAGGAGGAGGGTAGTGGTGCAGAGGAGGAGGGTAGTGATGCAGAGGTGGAGGAGAGTAGTGATGCAGAGGAGGAGGAGGGTAGTGTTGCAGAAGAGGATGAGGAGGGTAGTGGTGCAGAGGAGGAGGAGGGTAGTGGTGTAGAGGAGGAGGGTAGTGGTGCAGAGGAAGAGGAGGGTTGTGATGCAGAGGAGGAAGAATGTAGTGATGCAGAGGAGGGTAGTGGTGCAGAGGAGGAGGGTAGTGGTGCAGAGGAGGAGGAGGGTAGTGTTGCAGAGGGGGAGGAGGGGAGTGATGCAGAGGAAAAGGAGAGTAGTGCTGCTGAGGAGGAGGAGGGTAGTGGTGCAGAGTAGGAGGGTAGTGATGCAGAGAAGGAGGGTAGTGGTGCAGAGCAGAAGGAGGGTAGTGGTGCATAGTATTAGTGTAGTGGTGCAGAAGAGGAGGAGGGTAGTGGTGCAGAGAAGGAGGAGGGTAGTGGTGCGGAGGAGGAGGAGGGTAGTTGTGTAGAGGAGGAGAAGGGTAGTGCTGCAGAGAAGGAGGAGGGTAGTGGTGCAGAGGAGGAGGGTAGTGGTGCAGAGGAGGAGGGTAGTGGAGCAGAGGAGTAGGGAAGAAGTCCAAAGGAAGGGGAAAGTAGTGGTGCAGAGGAGAAGGGTAGCGGTACAAAGGAGGGGGAGGGTAGTGGTGCAGAAGAGGAGGAGTGTAGTGGTCCAAAGGAGGAGGATAGTAGTGCAGCGGAGGAGGAGGGTAGTGGTGCAGAGGAGGAGGAGGGTAGTGGTGCAGAGGAGGAGGGTAGTGGTGCAGAGGAGGAGGGAAGTGATGCCGAGGAGAAGGAGGGTAGTGGTTCAGAGGAGGAGGTGGGTAGTGATGCAGAGGAGGAGGAGGAGGGTAGTGGTGCAGAGGAGGAGGAGGGTAGTGGTGCAGAGGAGGAGGAGGGTAGTGGTGCAGAGGAGGAGGGTAGTGGTGCAGAGGAGGAGGGAAGTGATGCAGAGGAGAAGGAGGGTAGTGGTTCAGAGGAGGAGGAGGGTAGTGATGCAGAGGAGGAGGAGGAGGGTAGTGGTGCGGAGGAAAAGGGTAGTGGTGCAGAGTAGGAGGGTAGTGGTGCAGAGGAGGAGGGAAGTGGTGCAGAGGAGGAGGAGGGTAGTGGTGCAGAGGAGGAGGGTAGTGGTGCAGAGGAGGAGGGTAGTGGTGCAGAGGAAGAGGAGGGTTGTGATGCAGAGGAGGAAGAAGGTAGTGATGCAGAGGAGGAGGGTAGTGGTGCAGAGGAGGAGGAGGGTCGTGTTGCAGAGGAGGAGGAGGGTAGTGGTGCAGAGGAGGAGGGAAGTGGTGCAGAGGAGGAGGGTAGGGGTGCAAAGGAGGAGGGTAGTGATGCAAAGGAAGGAGGGTAGTGATTCAAAGTAGGAGTAGGAGGGTAGTAGTGCACAGAAGGGGAGGGTAGTGGTGCAGAGGAGGAGGAGGAGAGTAGTGGTGCAGAGGAGGAGAGTAGTGGAGCAGAGGAGGAGGAGAGTAGTGGAGCAGAGGAGGAGGAGGGTAGTGCAGCAAAGAAGGAGGAGGAGGGCAGTAGTGCAGAGGAGTGGGAGGTTAGTGGTGCAGAGCGGTGGAAGGATAGTGGTGCAGAGGAGGAGGCTGAGGGTAATGGTGCAGAGGAGGAGAGGGAGGGTAGTGGTGCAGAGGAGGAGGAGGGTAATTGCGCAGAGGAGGAAGAGAGTAGTGGTGCAGAGGAGGATGAGGGTAGTGGTGCAGAGGAGGATGAGGGTAGTGGTGCAGAGGAGGAGGGTAATGGTGCAGGAGAGGATGAGGAGGAGGGTAGTGGTGCAGAGGAGGAAGAGGAGGAGGAGGGTAGTGGTGCAGAGGAGCAGGGTAGTGGTGCAGAAGAGGAGGAGGGTAGTAGTGCAAAGGAGGAGGATAGTGGTGCAGCAGAGGAGGAGGGTCGTGGTGCAGAGGAGGAGGAGGGTAGTGGTGCAGAGGAGGATGAGGGTAGTGGTGCAGAGGAGGATGAGGGTAGTGGTGCAGAGGAGGAGGGTAGAGGTGTAGGAGAGGATGAGGAGGAGGATAGTGGTGAAGAGGAGCAGGAGGAGGAGGGTAGTGGTGAAGAGGAGGAGGAGGGTAGTGGTGCAGAGGAGCAGGGTCGTGGTGCAGAGGAGGATGAGGGTAGTGGTGCAGAGGAGGAGGGTAGTGGTGCAGAGGAGGAGGATAGTGGTGCAGCAGAGGGGGAGGGTAGTGATGCAGAAGAGGAGGAGGGTAGTGGTGCAGAGGAGGAGGAGGGTAGTGATGCAGAGGAGGAGGAGGGTAGTGGTGCAGTGGAGGATGAGGGTAGTGGTGCAGAGGAAGAGGGTAGTGGTGCAAAGAAGCGGGAGAGTAGTGGTGCAGAGGAGAAGGAGGGTTGTGGTGCAGGGGAGGAGGAGGAGGAGGGTAGTGGTGCATAGGAGGAGGTGGAGGAGGAGGGTAGTGGTGAAGAGGAGGAGGAGGGTAGTGGTGCACAGGAGCAGGGTAGTGGTGCAAAGGAGGGGGAGGGTAGTAGTGCAGAGGAGGAGGAGGAGGAGGAGGAGGGTAGTGGTGCAGAGGAGGAGGAGGAGGAGGGTAGTGATGCAGAGAAGGAGGAGGGTAGCGATGCAGAGGAGGAGGGTAGTGGTGCAGAGAAGGGTAGAGGTCCAGAGGAGGAGAAGGGTAGTGGAGCAGAGGAGAAGGGAAGAGGTGCAGAGGAGGAGGAAGGTAGTGGTGCAGAGGAGGAGAGTAGTGGTGCAGAGGAGGAGGAGGAGGGTAGTTGTGGAGTGGAGGATGGTAGTGGCGCAGAGGAGGAGGAGGAGGATAGTGGTGCAGCGGAGGAGGAGAAGAGTGATGCAGAGGAGGAGGAGGATTGTGGTGAAGAGGATGATGAGGGTAGTAGTGCAGAGGAGGAGGAGAGTAGTGATGCAGAGGATTAGGAGGGGAGTGATGCAGAGGAGGAGGAGGGTAGTGGTGCAGAGGAGGAGGAGGGTAGTGGTGCAGAGGAGGAGGGTAGTGGTGCAGAGGAGGAGGGTAGTGGTTCAGAGGAGGAGGAGGGTAGTGGTGCAGAGGAAGAGGGTAGTGGTGCAGAGCATGAGGGGGGTTAGTGGTGCAGAAGAGGAGGGTAGTGGTGAAGAGGAGGAGGAGGGTAGTGGTGCAGAGGAGGAGGGAAGTGATGCAGAGGAGGAGGAGGGGAGTGATGCAGAGGAGGAGGGTAGTGGTGCAGAGGAGGAGGGTAGTGAAGCAGAGGAGTAGGGAAGAAGTCCAAAGGAAGAGGAAAGTAGTGGTGCAGAGGAGAAGGGTAGCGGTACAAAGGAGGGGGAGGGTAGTGGTGCAGAAGAGGAGGAGTGTAGTGGTCCAAAGGAGGAGGATAGTGGTGCAGCGGAGGAGGAGGGTAGTGGTGCAGAGGAGGAGGAGGGTAGTGGTGCAGAGGAGGAGGGTAGTGGTGCAGAGGAGGAGGGAAGTGTTGCCGAGGAGAAGGAGGGTAGTGGTTCAGAGGAGGAGGTGGGTAGTGATGCAGAGGAGGAGGAGGAGGGTAGTGGTGCAGAGGAGGAGGAGGGTAGTGGTGCAGAGGAGGAGGGTAGTGGTGCAGAGGAGGAGGGAAGTGATGCAGAGGAGAAGGAGGGTAGTGGTTCAGAGGAGGAGGAGGGTAGTGATGCAGAGGAGGAGGAGGAGGGTAGTGGTGCGGAGGAAAAGGGTAGTGGTGCAGAGTAGGAGGGTAGTGGTGCAGAGGAGGAGGGAAGTGGTGCAGAGGAGGAGGAGGAGGGTAGTGGTGTAGAGGAGGAGGGTAGGGGTGCAGAGGAGGAGGGTAGTGGTGCAGAGGAAGAGGAGGGTTGTGATGTAGAGGAGGAAGAAGGTAGTGATGCAGAGGAGGAGGGTAGTGGTGCAGAGGAGGAGGAGGGTCGTGTTGCAGAGGAGGAGGTGGGTAGTGGTGCAGAGGAGGAGGGAAGTGGTGCAGAGGAGGAGGGTAGGGGTGCAAAGGAGGAGGGTAGTGATGCAAAGGAAGGAGGGTAGTGATTCAAAGTAGGAGTAGGAGGGTAGTAGTGCACAGAAGGGGAGGGTAGTGGTGCAGAGGAGGAGGAGAGTAGTGGTGCAGAGGAGGAGGAGAGTAGTGGAGCAGAGGAGGAGGAGAGTAGTGGAGCAGAGGAGGAGGAGGGTAGTGCAGCAAAGAAGGAGGAGGAGGGCAGTAGTGCAGAGGAGTGGGAGGTTAGTGGTGCAGAGCGGTGGAAGGATAGTGGTGCAGAGGAGGAGGCTGAGGGTAATGGTGCAGAGGAGGAGAGGGAGGGTAGTGGTGCAGAGGAGGAGGAGGGTAATTGCGCAGAGGAGGAAGAGAGTAGTGGTGCAGAGGTGGATGAGGGTAGTGGTGCAGAGGAGGATGAGGGTAGTGGTGCAGAGGAGGAGGGTAATGGTGCAGGAGAGGATGAGGAGGAGGGTAGTGGTGCAGAGGAGGAAGAGGAGGAGGAGGGTAGTGGTGCAGAGGAGCAGGGTAGTGGTGCAGAAGAGGAGGAGGGTAGTAGTGCAAAGGAGGAGGATAGTGGTGCAGCAGAGGAGGAGGGTCGTGGTGCAGAGGAGGAGGAGGGTAGTGGTGCAGAGGAGGATGAGGGTAGTGGTGCAGAGGAGGATGAGGGTAGTGGTGCAGAGGAGGAGGGTAGAGGTGTAGGAGAGGATGAGGAGGAGGGTAGTGGTGAAGAGGAGCAGGAGGAGGAGGGTAGTGGTGAAGAGGAGGAGGAGGGTAGTGGTGCAGAGGAGCAGGGTCGTGGTGCAGAGGAGGATGAGGGTAGTGGTGCAGAGGAGGAGGGTAGTGGTGCAGAGGAGGAGGATAGTGGTGCAGCAGAGGGGGAGGGTAGTGATGCAGAAGAGGAGGAGGGTAGTGGTGCAGAGGAGGAGGAGGGTAGTGATGCAGAGGAGGAGGAGGGTAGTGGTGCAGTGGAGGATGAGGGTAGTGGTGCAGAGGAAGAGGGTAGTGGTGCAAAGAAGCGGGAGAGTAGTGGTGCAGAGGAGAAGGAGGGTTGTGGTGCAGGGGAGGAGGAGGAGGAGGGTAGTGGTGCAGAGGAGGAGGAGGAGGAGGGTAGTGGTGAAGAGGAGGAGGAGGGTAGTGGTGCACAGGAGCAGGGTAGTGGTGCAAAGGAGGGGGAGGGTAGTAGTGCAGAGGAGGAGGAGGAAGAGGAGGAGGGTAGTGGTGCAGAGGAGGAGGAGGAGGAGGGTAGTGATGCAGAGAAGGAGGAGGGTAGCGATGCAGAGGAGGAGGGTAGTGGTGCAGAGAAGGGTAGAGGTCCAGAGGAGGAGAAGGGTAGTGGAGCAGAGGAGAAGGGAAGAGGTGCAGAGGAGGAGGAAGGTAGTGGTGCAGAGGAGGAGAGTAGTGGTGCAGAGGAGGAGGAGGAGGGTAGTTGTGGAGTGGAGGATGGTAGTGGCGCAGAGGAGGAGGAGGAGGATAGTGGTGCAGCGGAGGAGGAGAAGAGTGATGCAGAGGAGGAGGAGGATTGTGGTGAAGAGGATGATGAGGGTAGTAGTGCAGAGGAGGAGGAGAGTAGTGATGCAGAGGATTAGGAGGGGAGTGATGCAGAGGAGGAGGAGGGTAGTGGTGCAGAGGAGGAGGAGGGTAGTGGTGCAGAGGAGGAGGGTAGTGGTGCAGAGGAGGAGGGTAGTGGTTCAGAGGAGGAGGAGGGTAGTGGTGCAGAGGAAGAGGGTAGTGGTGCAGAGCATGAGGGGGGTTAGTGGTGCAGAGGAGGAGGGTAGTGGTGAAGAGGAGGAGGAGGGTAGTGGTGCAGAGGAGGAGGGTAGTGATGCAGAGGAGGAGGAGGGGAGTGATGCAGAGGAGGAGAAGGAGGAGGGTAGTGGTGCAGAGGATGAGGGTAGTGGTGCAGAGGAGGAGGAGAGTAGTGGTGCAGAGGAGGAGGAGGGTAGTGGTGCAGAGGAGGAGGGTAGTGGTGCAGAGGAGGAGGAAAGTGATGCAGAGGAGAAGGAGGGTAGTGGTTCAGAGGAGGAGGAGGGTAGTGATGCAGAGGAGGAGGAGGGTAGTGGTGCAGAGGAGGAGGGTAGTGGTGCAGAGGAAGACGAGGGTTGTGATGCAGAGGAGGAAGAAGGTAGTGATGCAGAGGAGGAGGGTAGTGGTGCAGAGGAGGAGGAGGGTAGTGTTGCAGAGGAGGAGGAGGGTAGTGGTGCAGAGGAGGAGGAGGGTAGTGGTGCAGAGGAGGAGGGAAGTGGTGCAGAGGAGGAGGGTAGTGGTGCAAAGGAGGAGGGTAGTGATGCAAAGGAGGAGGGTAGTGATGCAGAGTAGGAGTAGGGTAGTGATGCAGAGGAGGAAAAGGAGGGTAGTGGTGCAGATGAGGACAGTAGTGGTGCAGAGGAGGAGGGTAGTGGTGCAGAGGAGGAGGAGGGTAGTGATGCAGAAGAGGAGGGTAGTGGTGCACAGAAGGGGGAGGGTAGTGGTGCAGAGGAGGAGGAGAGTAATTGCCAGAGGAGGAGGAGAGTAGTGGAGCAGAGGAGGAGGAGGGTAGTGGAGCAAAGAAGGAGGAGGAGGGTAGTAGTGCAGAGGAGTGGGAGGTTAGTGGTGCAGAGCGGTGGAAGGATAGTGGTGCAGAGGAGGAGGCAGAGGGTAGTGGTGCAGAGGAGGAGGGGGAGGGTAGTGGTGCAGAGGAGGAGGAGGGTAATTGCGCAGAGGAGGAGAAGAGTAATGGTGCAGAGCAGGAGGGTAGTGGTGCAGAGGAGTAGGGTAGTGGTGCAGAGGAGAAGGAGAGTAGTGGTGCAGAGGAGTAGGATAGTGGTGCAGAGGAGAAGGAGAGTAGAGGTGCAGTGAAGGAGGGTAGTGGTGCAGAATTGGAGGAGGAGGAGGAGGGTAGTGATGCAGAGGAGGAGGGTAGTGGTGCAGAGGAGGTGGAGGACGGTAGTGGTGCAGAGGAGGAGGAGGGTAGTGGTGCAGACGAGGATGAGGGTAGTGGTGCAGAGGAGGATGAGGGTAATGGTGCAGAGGAGGAGGGTAGTGGTGCAGGAGAGGATGAGGAGGAGGGTAGTGGTGCAGAGGAGGAGGAGGAGGAGGGTAGTGGTGAAGAGGAGGAGGAGGGTAGTGGTGCAGAGGAGCAGGGTAGTGGTGCAGAAGAGGAGGAGGGTAGTAGTGCAAAGGAGGAGGATAGTGGTGCAGCGGAGGAGGAGGGTAGTGGTGCAGAGGAGGAGGAGGGTAGTGGTGCAGAGGAGGATGAGGGTAGTGGTGCAGAGGAGGAGGGTAGTGGTGCAGAGGAGGAGGATAGTGGTGCAGCAGAGGGGGAGGGTAGTGATGCAGAAGAAGAGGAGGAGGGTAGTGGTGCAGAGGAGGAGGAGGGTAGTGATGCAGAGGAGGAGGAGGAGGGTAGTGGTGCAGTGGAGGATGAGGGTAGTGGTGCAGAGGAAGAGGGTAGTGGTGCAGAGAAGCGGGAGAGTAGTGGTGCAGAGGAGAAGGAGGGTTGTGGTGCAGGGGAGGAGGAGGAGGAGGGTAGTGGTGAAGAGGAGGAGGAGGGTAGTGGTGCAGAGGAGCAGGGTAGTGGTGCAAAGGAGGGGGAGGGTAGTAGTGCAGAGGAGGAGGAGGAGGAGGGTAGTGGTGCAGAGGAGGAGGAGGAGGAGGATGGTAGTGATGCAGAGAAGGAGGAGGGTAGCGATGCAGAGGAGGAGGGTAGTGGTGCAGAGGAGGGTAGAGGTCCAGAGGAGGAGAAGGAAAGTGGAGCAGAGGAGAAGGGAAGAGGTGCAGAGGAGGAGGAAGGTAGTGGTGCAGAGGAGGAGAGTAGTGGTGCAGAGGAGGAGGAGGAGGGTGGTTGTGGAGTGGAGGATGGTAGTGGCGCAGAGGAGGAGGAGGACAGTGGTGCAGCGGGGGAGGAGAAGAGTGATGCAGAGGAGGAGGAGGATTGAGGTGAAGAGGATGATGAGGGTAGTTGTGCAGAGGAGGAGGAGAGTAGTGATGCAGGATATTAGGAGGGGAGTGATGCAGAGGAGGAGGAGGGTAGTGGTGCAGAGGAGGAGGAGGGTAGTGGTGCAGAGGAGGAGGGGGGTAGTGGTGCAGAGGAAGAGGGTAGTGGTGCAGAGCATGAGGGGGGTAGTGGTTGTCACGTGGGGGTGGGCGGTCCGGGGCTCTGCTAACACTCGGCTGCTAGGGGCTCAAAAGGCCCAAATACTCAGCCCCTTCGACTCCCTGGATTGACCGGAGTCTCCTTGGTCACACAAGAGAGGACCAACAATGCCCACCTCCGCAGGTCTTTGCTTCCACCACAAAGGGGTGCCACTGATTCACCCTGGAAGCCCTTCAGTCAAACACGGGGAAACTGCTGTTAACAGTTCCGGCCTAGACCCGTGGGGGAGTGAAGGAAGACTCAGGCTTACCTATAACCATAACCTCCCTGATTCTTGCCTGCCAGACAAAAAAAGGGTGCAGGAACTCCTTTCCCGCCTGTCTTTTCTATCTTCCTCTTAGCAAGGTCGCCAGCTGGGTTATTATATCTGCACCCCAGCAATGCAGTTCAGTGGGTGTATTATATATTGTTTGTAGCCAGAAATGTATGCTCATAGAGAAATATCATAAATGGAGGCACACTCAAACACAGTAATAAAATGTGTGGATTTACTGATGCAAATTACATGAACATACACACACAATCACAAGTAATACATGAATATGGAATATGGATAATGAGTCTGGAGATCGTCAGCCTCTTCTTCCACGACCTCCAACACTCCTTCAACTGGGCAGGAAGACAGGAGTCTCACACTCTCACAGGAGGGCCTCTTCACCACGTCGGCACCTCTTCTTCACTGTCCTGCCATCCATACACACTGTCCTCTCTGACAGTCCTGGACTCAACTTGCCTTGCAGCCTACTCTACTATTAAAGTAATAGTCTTGCTGCCACATACACAAGCAAATATTGTGGCCTAACTAGCCTACTCATACAAGGGGTAATGGGAGGGAAAAATGATCTACCTAACACTCCTGGCTCACGACGCCTGTCCCTCGATGGTGTGAGGTTCCCACGCTTCCTTGGGTCGATCCTTGACGATCCAGGGCGTTCCACAGGTCCTCAGGTGTCGTGAAGCCTTCGCGTCGTCGCCGTTCCAATCCCTGAGATTCAGCTGCCCCAATCCTGGTTCATCGACGGGCGCTGAGCTAATCACTATTTTTCCCCACACTCGCCCCTCCCACAAGGCGTTGCTCCTTGCCTAGGCACGGTGTCGTCCTTCCAAGATTCTCAGTGGATGTGACCCCAGTCACAGCTAGGCCTGCCCGCCCACCTTCCAGACCTCAACGTCCAGCCAGCGGCGCCGCCCAGCGTCGTCGCCGACTATTTTCCAAGTTTGGCACTTCTCTGCTCACTGAACTTGGTTCCTCTTTTGCTTCCCAGAAGCGCAGGGTCTCCAATAACTATGATGGGCTGCGATGGCCAGCTCAATCCACTGAACAAGGCTTGCAGAGCCTCCAATCCTTGAGAGCAGACCGAGGCGCGTCCTGTCGCTTCCAAAGTCAGAACAACTCTGACGTTGGCGCCGCCCGGGGCACTCGGTGACGTCATGGCGGGCCCTGATTGGTTGCCCGCGACCTAAGTCGGCCAATCCGCGATCGACATAGTGTCCCTTCCAAAAGGTCATATCTGCCGTAGGGGATACTGTTTCATTTTATAACAGGGCGCCAATTTTTCCTTTATTTACAACTTATAATATAACTTCCTTCCCTTAACTGGCAGCCGGTCTGGTCGCCACATATATCATTAGACTCCCTGAACCTCAGAGAATCAGTAGGGAGAGCTGATATGACTCTTTAAGCCGGCAAACGGAAGAAATAGGAGAGGGCACCGTAACATGGTGCAGAGGAGGAAGGTAGTGGTGCAGAGGAGGAGGAGGGTAGTGATGCAGAGGAGGAGGGTAGTGATGCAGAGGAGGAGGAGGGGAGTGATTCAGAGGAGGAGGAGGAGGAGGGTAGTGGTGCAGAGGATGAGGGTAGTGGTGCAGAGGAGGAGGAGGGTAGTGGTGCAGAGGAGGAGGAGGGTAGTGGTGCAGAGGAGGAGGGTAGTGGTGCAGAGGAGGAGGGAAGTGATGCAGAGGAGAAGGAGGGTAGTGGTTCAGATGAGGAGGAGGGTAGTGATGCAGAGGAGGAGGAGGAGGGTAGTGGTGCAGAGGAAAAGGGTGGTGGTGCAGAGGAGGAGGGTAGTGGTGCAGTGGGGGAGGAGGGTAGTAATGCAGAGGAGGAGGAAGGTAGTGATGCAGTGGAGGATAAGGAGGGTAGTGGTGCAAAGGAGTGTAGTAGTGCAGAAAAGGAGGGAAGTGGCGCACAGAAGGGGGAGGATAGTGGTGCAGATTAGGAGGAGAGTAGAGGTGCAGAAGAGGAGGAGGGTAGTGGAGCAGAGGAGTAGGGAAGAAGTCCAGAGGAAGAGGAAAGTAGAGGTGCAGAGGAGAAGGGTAGCGGTGCAAAGGAGGGGGAGGGTAGAGGTGCAGAAGAGGAGGAGTGTAGTGGTCCTAAGGAGGAGGATAGTGGTGCAGCGGAGGAGGAGGGTAGTGGTGCAGAGCAGGAGGAGGGAAGTGGTGCAGAGGAGGAAGAGGGTAGTGGTGCAGAGTAGGATGAGGCTAGTGGTGCAGAGGAGGAGGGTAGTGGTGCAGGAGATGAGGAGGAGGAGGGTAGTGGTGCAGAGGAGGAGGAGGAGGAGGGTAGTGGTGAAGAGGAGGAGGAGGGTAGTGGTACAAAGGAGCAGGGTAGTGGTGCAAAGGAGGGGGAGGGTTGTGGTGCAGAGGAGGAGGAGGAGGAGGAGAGTAGTGGTGCAGAGGAGGAGGAGGAGGAGGGTAGTGATGCAGAGGAGGAGGGCAGTGGTGCACAGAAGGGGAGGGTAGTGGAGCTGAGGAGGAGGAGAGTAGAGGTGCAGACGAGGAGGAGGGTAGTGGAGCAGAGGAGAATGGAAGAGGTCCAGAGGAAGAGGAAAGTAGTGGTGCAGAGGAGAAGGGTAGCGGTGCAAAAGAGGGGGAGGGTAGTGGTGCATGAGGATGAGGGTAGTAGTGCAGAGGAGGAGGAGGAGGGTAGTGGTGCAGAGTAGGGGGAGGGTAGTTGTGCAGAGGAGGAGGATAGTGGTGCAGCGGAGGAGGAGGAGGGTAGTGATGCAGAGGAGGAGGAGGGTAGTGGTGCAGAGGACGAGGAGGGTAATTGCGCAGAAGAGGAGGAAAGTAGTGGTGCAGAGGAGGAGGAGGGTAGTGGTGCAGAGGAGGAGGAGGGTAGTGATGCAGAGGAGGAGGGAAGTGGTGCAGAGGAAGAGGAGGATAGTGGTGCAGAGTAGGACGAGGGTTGTAGTGCAGAGGAAGAGGAGGGTAGTGGTGCAGAGGAGGAGGAGGGTAGTAGTGCAGCGGAGGAGGGTAGTGGTGCAGAGGAGGAGGAGGGTAGTGGTGCAGAGGAGGAGGAGGGTAGTGGTGCAGAGGAGGAGGAGGGTAGTGGTGCAGAGGAGGAGGAGGGTAGTGGTGCAGAGGAGGAGGAGGGTAGTGATGCAGAGGAGGAGGAGGGTAGTGGTGCAGAGGAGGAGGGTAGTGGTGCAGAGGAGGAGGAGGAGGGTAGTGGTGTAGAGAAGGAGGGTTGTGGTGCAGAGGAGGAGGAGGGTAGTGGTACAAAGGAGCAGGGTAGTGGTGCAAAGGAGGGGGAGGGTTGTGGTGCAGAGGAGGAGGAGGAGGAGGAGGAGAGTAGTGGTGCAGAGGAGGAGGAGGAGGAGGGTAGTGATGCAGAGGAGGAGGGCAGTGGTGCACAGAAGGGGAGGGTAGTGGGGCTGAGGAGGAGGAGAGTAGAGGTGCAGACGAGGAGGAGGGTAGTGGAGCAGAGGAGAATGGAAGAGGTCCAGAGGAAGAGGAAAGTAGTGGTGCAGAGGAGAAGGGTAGCGGTGCAAAAGAGGGGGAGGGTAGTGGTGCATGAGGATGAGGGTAGTAGTGCAGAGGAGGAGGAGGAGGGTAGTGGTGCAGAGTTGGGGGAGGGTAGTTGTGCAGAGGAGGAGGATAGTGGTGCAGCGGAGGAGGAGGAGGGTAGTGATGCAGAGGAGGAGGAGGGTAGTGGTGCAGAGGACGAGGAGGGTAATTGCGCAGAAGAGGAGGAAAGTAGTGGTGCAGAGGAGAAGGAGGGTAGTGGTGCAGAGGAGGAGGAGGGTAGTGATGCAGAGGAGGAGGGAAGTGGTGCAGAGGAAGAGGAGGATAGTGGTGCAGAGTAGGACGAGGGTTGTAGTGCAGAGGAAGAGGAGGGTAGTGGTGCAGAGGAGGAGGAGGGTAGTAGTGCAGCGGAGGAGGGTAGTGGTGCAGAGGAGGAGGAGGGTAGTGGTGCAGAGGAGGAGGAGGGTAGTGGTGCAGAGGAGGAGGAGGGTAGTGGTGCAGAGGAGGAGGAGGGTAGTGGTGCAGAGGAGGAGGAGGGTAGTGATGCAGAGGAGGAGGAGGGTAGTGGTGCAGAGGAGGAGGGTAGTGGTGCAGAGGAGGAGGAGGAGGGTAGTGGTGTAGAGAAGGAGGGTTGTGGTGCAGAGGAGGAGGAGGGTAGTGGTGTAGAGAAGGAAGAGGGTAGTGGTGCAGAGGAGGAGGAGGGTAGTGGTGCAGAGGAGGAGGTGGAGGATAGTGGTGCAAAGAATGAGGAGAATATTGGTGCAGAGGAGGAGGGTAGTGGTGCAGAGAAAGAGGAGGGTAGTGGTGCAAAGAATGAAGAGAGTGGTGGTGCAAAGGAGGAGGAGGGTAGTGGTGCAGAGAAGGGGGGTTGTGGTGCAGAGGACGTGGAGGGTATTGTGCAGAGGAGGAGGGTAGTGGGTGCAGAGGAGGAGGAGGGTAGTGGTGCAGAGAAAGGGGGTTGTGGTGCAGAGGAGGAGGGTAGTGGTGCAAAGGAGGACCGTAGTGGTGCAGAGAAGGAGAAGGGTAGTGGTGCAGAGGAAGAGGGTAGTGGTGCAGAGGTGGAGAAGGGTAGTGGAGCAGAAGAGGAGGAGGGTAGTGGAGCAGAGGAGGAGGAGGGTAGTGTTGCAGAGGAGGAGGAGGGTAGTGATGCAGAGGAGGAGGGTAGTTGTGCAGAGGTGGAAAAGGGTAGTGGAGGAGAGCCAGATACCATAAACCACCACAACCTCAACCACCATTAACATTAACCACCACTACCACTAATCACAACCATCAGCCACCACAATTACCAACCACAGCAATCAACCACCACCACTAACCACAACTATTAACCACCACTAGAACCAACCACTACCACCAACAATAAACATCACCCACCGCTGCCACCAATCACAACCTACCACCACTGCCCCCAACCACAACCCAGCAACAATTCCACCACCACTACCATGGATTCTCCATTAAGTGAAAGTAATAAATAAATTATTTTTACCTACCTTTTATTATGCTTCAATACCCTCCTCCTCCTTATGCAGAGGAGGAGGAGGGTAGTGGTGCAGAGGAGGAGGAGGGTAGTGCTGCAGAGGAGGAGGAGGGTAGTGGTGCAGAGAAGGAGGAGGGTAGTGGTGCAGAGGAGGAGGAGGGTAGTTGTGTAGAGGAGGAGGGTAGTGCTGCAGAGGAGGAGGAGGGTAGTGGTGCAGAGAAGGAGGGTAGTGCTGCAGAGGAGGAGGAGGTAGTGGTGCAGAAGAGGAGGGCAGTGGTGCAGAGGAGGAGGAGGGTAGTGGTGCAGAGGAGGAGGAGGGTAGTGTTGCAGAGGAGGAGGGTAGTGGTGCAGAGGAGGAGGGTAGTGGTACAGAGAAGGAGGGTAATGATGTAGAGGAGGAGGGTAGTGGTGCAGAGGAGGAGGGTAGTGACGCAGAGGAGGAGGGTAGTGATGCAGAGGAGGAGGGTAGTGACGCAGAGGAGGAGGAGGGTAGTTGTACAGAAGAGGAGGAGGGTAGTGGTGCAGAGGATGAGGGCAGTGGTGCAGAGGAGGAGGAGGGTAGTGGTGCAGAGGAGGAGGAGGGTAGTGGTGCAGAGGAGAAGGGCAGTGGTGCAGAGGAGGAGGAGAGTAGTGGTACTGAGGAGTAGCAGGGTAGTGATGCAGAGGAGGAGGGTAGTAGTGCAGAGGAGAAAGGCAGTGGTGCAGAGGAGGAGGAGGGTAGTGGTGCAGAGGAGGAGGAGGGTAGTGATGCAGAGGAGGAGGAGGGTAGTGATGCAGAGGAGGATTAGGGTAGTGGTGCAGAGGAGAAGGGCAGTGGTGCAGAGGAGGAGGAGGGTAGTGGTGCAGAAGAGGAGGAGGGTAGTGATGCAGAGGAGGAGGAGGGTATTGATGCAGAGGAGGAGGAGGGTAGTGGTGCAGAGGAGGAGGGTAGTGATGCAGAGGAGGAGGAAGGTAGTGACGCAGAGGAGAAGGAGAGTAGTGCTGCTGAGGAGGAGGGTAGTGGTGCAGAGGAGGAGGGCAGTGGTGCAGAGGAGGAGGAGGGTTTTGGTGCAGAGGAGGAGGAGGGTAGTGATGCAGAGGAGGAGGAGGGTAGTGATGCAGAGGAGGAAAAGGAGGGAAGTGGTGCAGATGAGGAGAGTAGTGGTGCAGAGGAGGAGGGTAGTAGTGCAGATGAGGAGGGTAGTGGTGCAGAGGAGTGTAGTGGTGCAGAGGAGGAGGGTAGTGGTGCAGAGGAGGAGGAGGGTAGTGATGCAGAAGAGGAGGGTAGTGGTGCACAGAAGGGGGAGGGTAGTGGTGCAGAGCAGGAGGAGAGTAATTGCGCAGAGGAGGAGGAGAGTAGTGGGGCAGAAGAGGAGGAGGGTAGTGGAGCAAAGAAGGAGGAGGAGGGTAGTCGTGCAGAGGAGTGGGAGGTTAGCGGTTCAGAGCGGTGGAAGGATAGTGGTGCAGAGGAGGAGGCTGAGGGTAGTGGTGCAGAGGAGGAGGAGGAGGAGGGTAATTGCGCACAGGAGGAGAGTAGTGGTGCAGAGGAGGAGGAGGGTAGTGGTGCAGAGGAGGAGGAGGAAGGTAGTGGTGCAGAGGAGTAGGGTAGTGGTGCAGAGGAGAAGAAGAGTAGAGGTGCAGTGAAGGAGGGTACTGGTGCAGAGTAGGAGGAGGAGGAGGAGGGTAGTGATGCAGAGGAGGAGAGTAGTGGTGCAGAGGAGGAGGAGGGTAGTGATGCAGAGGAGGAGGAGGAAGTTAGTGGTGCAGAGGAGTAGGATAGTGGTGCAGAGCAGAAGGAGAGTAGAGGTGCAGTGAAGAAGGGTAGTGGTGCAGAATAGGAGGAGGAGGAGGAGGATAGTGATGCAGAGGAGGAGGGTAGTGGTGCAGAGGAGGTGGAGGAGGGTAGTGGTGCAGAGCAGGAGGAGGGTAGTGGTGCAAAAAAGAGGAGGGTAGTAGTGCAAAGGAGGAGGATAGTGGTGCAGCGAAGGAGGAGGGTAGTGGTGCAGAGGAGGAGGAGGGTAGTGGTGCAGAGTAGGATGAGGGTAGTGGTGCAGAGGGGGATGAGGGTAGTGGTGCAGAGGAGGAGGGTAGTGGTGCAGGAGAGGAGGAGGAGGAGGAGGGTAGTGGTGAAGAGGAGGAGGAGGGTAGTGGTGCAAAGGAGCAGGGTAGTGGTGCAAAGGAGGGGGAGGGTAGTGGTGCAGAGGAGGAGGAGGAGGAGGGTAGTGGTGCAGAGGAGGAGGAGGAGGAGGGTAGTGATGCAGAGGAGGAGGGTAGTGGTGAACAGAAGGGGGAGGGTAGTGGTGCAGAGGAGGAGGAGAGTAGAAGTGCAGAAGAGGAGGGTAGTGGTGCAAAAAAGGAGGATAGTGGTGCAGAGGAGGAGAGGTAGTGGTGCAGAGGAGGAGGGCAGTGGTGCAGAGGAGGTGGAGGGTAGTGGTGCAGAGGAGGAGGAGGTAGTGTTGCAGAAGAGGACGGTAGTGGTACAGAGGAGGAGGGTAGTGGTGCAGAGGAGGAGGAGGGTAGTGGTGAAGAGGAGGAGGAGGGTAGTGGTGCAGAGAAAGGGGGTTGTGGTGCAGAGGAGGAGGGTAGTGGTGCAATGGAGGACCGTAGTGGTGCAGAGAAGGAGAAGGGTAGTGGTGCAGAGGAAGAGGGTAGTGGTGCAGAGGTGGAGAAGGGTAGTGGAGCAGAAGAGGAGGAGGGTAGTGGAGCAGAGGAGGAGGAGGGTAGTGTTGCAGAGGAGGAGGAGGGTAGTGATGCAGAGGAGGAGGGTAGTTGTGCAGAGGTGGAAAAGGGTAGTGGATGAGAGCCAGATACCATAAACCACCACAACCTCAACCACCATTAACATTAACCACCACTACCACTAATCACAACCATCAGCCACCACAATTACCAACCACAGCAATCAACCACCACCACTAACCACAACTATTAACCACCACTAGAACCAACCACTACCACCAACAATAAACATCACCCACCGCTGCCACCAATCACAACCTACCACCACTGCCCCCAACCACAACCCAGCAACAATTCCACCACCACTACCATGGATTCTCCATTAAGTGAAAGTAATAAATAAATTATTTTTAACCTACCTTTTATTATGCTTCAAAACCCTCCTCCTCCTTATGGAGAGGAGGAGGAGGGTAGTGGTGCAGAGGAGTAGGAGGGTAGTGCTGCAGAGGAGGAGGGTAGTGCTGCAGAGGAGGAGGAGGGTAGTGGTGCAGAGAAAGAGGAGGGTAGTGGTGCAGAGGAGGAGGAGGGTAGTTGTGTAGAGGAGGAGGAGGGTAGTGCTGCAGAGGAGGAGGAGGGTAGTGGTGCAAAGAAGGAGGGTAGTGCTGCAGAGGAGGAGGAGGTAGTGGTGCAGAAGAGGAGGGCAGTGGTGCAGAGGAGGAGGGTAGTGGTGCAGAGGAGGAGGAGGATAGTGTTGCAGAGGAGGAGGGTAGTGGTGCAGAGGAGGAGGGTAGTGGTACAGAGAAGGAGGGTAATGATGTAGAGGAGGAGGAGGGTAGTGGTGCAGAGGAGGAGGGTAGTGATGCAGAGGAGGAGGGTAGTGGTGCAGAGGAGGAGGAGGGTAGTTATGCAGAGAAGAAGGGCAGTGGTGCAGAGGAGGAGGAGGGTAGTGTTGCAGAGGAGGACGGTAATGGTGCAGAGGAGGAGGGTAGTGATGCAGAGGAGGAGGGTAGTGACGCAGAGGAGGAGGGTAGTGATGCAGAGGAGGAGGGTAGTGACGCAGAGGAGGAGGAGGGTAGTTGTACAGAAGAGGAGGAGGGTAGTGGTGCAGAGGATGAGGGCAGTGGTGCAGAGGAGGAGGAGGGTAGTGGTGCACAGGAGGAGGAGGGTAGTGGTGCAGAGGAGAAGGGCAGTGGTGCAGAGGAGGAGGAGAGTAGTGGTACTGAGGAGGAGGAGGGTAGTGGTGCAGAGGAGGAGGAGGGTAGTGATGCAGAGGAGGAGGAGGGTAGTGATGCAGAGGAGGATTAGGGTAGTGGTGCAGAGGAGAAGGGCAGTGGTGCAGAGGAGGAGGAGGGTAGTGGTGCAGAGGAGGAGGAGGGTAGCGATGCAGAGGAGGAGGAGGGTAGTGATGCAGAGGAGGAGGAGGGTAGTGGTGCAGAGGAGGAGGGTAGTGATGCAGAGGAGGAGGAAGGTAGTGATGCAGAGGAGAAGGAGAGTAGTGCTGCTGAGGAGGAGGGTAGTGGTGCAGAGGAGGAGGGCAGTGGTGCAGAGGAGGAGGAGGGTTTTGGTGCAGAGGAGGAGGAGGGTAGTGATGCAGAGGAGGAGGAGGGTAGTGATGCAGAGGAGGAAAAGGAGGGAAGTGGTGCAGATGAGAAGAGTAGTGGTGCAGAGGAGGAGGGTAGTAGTGCAGATGAGGAGGGTAGTGGTGCAGAGGAGTGTAGTGGTGCAGAGGAGGAGGGTAGTGGTGCAGAGGAGGAGGAGGGTAGTGATGCAGAAGAGGAGGGTAGTGGTGCACAGAAGGGGGAGGGTAGTGGTGCAGAGCAGGAGGAGAGTAATTGCGCAGAGGAGGAGAGTAGTGGTGCAGAGGAGGAGGAGGGTAGTGGAGCAAAGAAGGAGGAGGAGGGTAGTCGTGCAGAGGAGTGGGAGGTTAGCGGTTCAGAGCGGTGGAAGGATAGTGGTGGAGAGGAGGAGGTTGAGGGTAGTGGTGCAGAGGAGGAGGAGGAGGGTAATTGCGCACAGGAGGAGAGTAGTGGTGCAGAGGAGGAGGAGGGTAGTGGTGCAGAGGAGGAGGAGGAAGGTAGTGGTGCAGAGGAGTAGGGTAGTGGTGCAGAGGAGAAGGAGAGTAGAGGTGCAGTGAAGGAGGGTAGTGGTGCAGAGTAGGAGGAGGAGGGTAGTGATGCAGAGGAGGAGAGTAGTGGTGCAGAGGAGGAGGAGGGTAGTGGTGCAGAGGAGGAGGAGGAAGTTAGTGGTGCAGAGGAGTAGGATAGTGGTGCAGAGCAGAAGGAGAGTAGAGGTGCAGTGAAGAAGGGTAGTGGTGCAGAATAGGAGGAGGAGGAGGAGGAAAGTGATGCAGAGGAGGAGGGTAGTGGTGCAGAGGAGGTGGAGGAGGGTAGTGGTGCAGAGCAGGAGGAGGGTAGTGGTGACAAAAAGGAGGAGGGTAGTAGTGCAAAGGAGGAGGATAGTGGTGCAGCGAAGGAGGAGGGTAGTGGTGCAGAGGAGGAGGAGGGTAGTGGTGCAGAGTAGGATGAGGGTAGTGGTGCAGAGGGGGATGAGGGTAGTGGTGCAGAGGAGGAGGGTAGTGGTGCAGGAGAGGAGGAGGAGGAGGAGGGTAGTGGTGAAGAGGAGGAGGAGGGTAGTGGTGTAGAGGAGCAGGGTAGTGGTGCAAAGGAGGGGGAGGGTAGTGGTGCAGAGGAGGAGGAGGAGAAGGAGGAGGAGGAGGAGGAGGAGGAGGAGGAGGAGGAGGAGGAGGGTAGTGGTGCAGAGGAGGAGGAGGGTAGTGATGCAGAGGAGGAGGGTAGTGGTGAACAGAAGGGGGAGGGTAGTGGTGCAGAGGAGGAGGAGAGTAGAGGTGCAGAAGAGGAGGAGGGTAGTGGTGCAAAAAAGAAGGATAGTGGTGCAGAGGAGGAGGAGGTAGTGGTGCAGAGGAGGAGTGCAGTGGTGAAGAGGAGGTGGAGGGTAGTGGTGCAGAGGAGGAGTAGGTAGTGTTGCAGAAGAGGACGGTAGTGGTACAGAGGAGGAGGGTAGTGGTGCAGACGAGGAGGAGGGTAGTGGTGCAGAGGAGGAGGAGGGTAGTGGTGCAGAGGAGGAGTTTAATGATGTAGAGGAGAAAGAGGAGGGTAGTGGTGCAAAGGAGGAGGGTAGTGGTGCAGAGGAGGAGAGTAGTGGTGCAGAGGAGGAGGAGGGTAGTGGTGCAGAGGAGGAGGGTAGTGGTGCAGAGGAGGAGGAGGGTAGTGGTGCAGAGGAGAAGGGTAGTGGTGCAGAGGAGGAGGAGGGTAGTGGTGCCGAGGAAGAGGGTAATGATGTAGAGGAGGAGGAGGAGGGTAGTGGTGCAAAGGAGGAGGGTAGTGGTGCAGAGGAGGAGGGTAGTGGTGCAGAGGAGGAGGAGGGTAGTGGTGCAGAGGAGGAGGGTAGTGGTGCAGAGGAGGAGGAGGGTAGTGGTGCAGAGGAGGAGGGTAGTGGTGCAGAGGAGGAGGAGGGTAGTGGTGCAGACGAGGAGGTGGGTAGTGGTGCAGAGAAGAAGGTCAGTGGTGCAGAGGAGGAGGAGGAGGGTAGTGGTGCAAAGGAGGAGGAGGTTAGTTGTACAGAGGAGGAGGAGGGTAGTGGTGCAGAGGATGTGGGCAGTGGTGCAGAGGAAGAGGGTAGTGGTGCAGAGGAGAAGGACAGTGGTGCAGAGGGGGAGGAGGGTAGTGGTGCAGAGGAGGAGGAGGGTAGTGATGCAGAGGAGGAGGAGGGTAGTGGTGCAGAGGAGGAGGAGGGTAGAAGTGCAGAGGAGGATGAGGGTAGTGATGCAGAGGAGGAGGAGGGTAGTGGTGCAGAGAAGGAGGAGGGTAGTGATGCAGAGGAGGAGGAGGGTAGTGGTGCAGAGGAGGAGGAGGGTAGAGATGCAGAGGTGGAGGAGGGTAGTGATGCAGAGGAGGAGGAGGGTAGTGTTGCAGAGGAGGAGGGTAGTGGTGCAGAGGAGGAGGAGGGTAGTGGTGCAGAGGAGGAGGGTAGTGGTGCAGAGGAGGGTAGTGGTGCAGAGGAAGAGGAAGGTTGTGATGCAGAGGAGGAAGAAGGTAGTGATGCAGAGGAGGAGGGTAGTGGTGCAGAGGAGGAGGAGGGTAGTGTTGCAGAGGAGGAGGAGGGTAGTGGTGGAGATGAGGAGGGCAGTGGTGCAGAGGAGGAGGAGGGCAGTGGTGCAGAGGAGGAGGGAAGTGGTGCAGAGGAGGAGGGTAGTGGTGCAAAGGAGGAGGGTAGTGATGCAGAGTAGGAGTAGGAGGGTAGTGGTGCAGAGGAGGAGGAGGGTAGTGGTGCAGTGGAGGAGGAGGGTAGTGATGCAGAGGAGGAGGAGGGTAGTGATGCAGAGGAGGAAAAGGAGGGTAGTGGTGCAGATGAGTAGAGTAGTGGTGCAGAGGAGGAGGGTAGTAGTGCAGATGAGGAGGGTAGTGGTGCAGAGGAGGAGGGTAGTGGTGCAGAGGAGAAGGAGGGTAGTGATTCAGAAGAGGAGGGTAGTGGTGCACAGAAGGGGGAGGGTAGTGGTGCAGAGGAGGAGGAGAGTAATTGCGCAGAGGAGGAGGAGAGTAGTGGAGCAGAGGAGGAGGAGGGTAGTGGAGCAAAGAAGGAGGAGGAGGGTAGTAGTGCAGAGGAGTGGGAGGTTAGTGGTGAAGAGCGGTGGAAGGATAGTGGTGCAGAGGAGGAGGCTGAGGGTAGTGGTGGAGAGGAGGAGGGGGAGGGTAGTGGTGCAGAGGAGGAGGAGGGTAATTGCGGAGAGGAGGAGGAGAGTAGTGGTGCAGAGGAGGAGGGTAGTGGTGCAGAGGAGTAGGGTAGTGGTGCAGAGGAGAAGGAGAGTAGTGGTGCAGAGCAGTAGGATAGTGGTGCAGAGGAGAAGGAGAGTAGAGGTGCAGTGAAGGAGGGTAGTGGTGCAGAGTTGGAGGAGGAGGAGGAGGGTAGTGATGTAGAGGAGGAGGGTAGTGGTGCAGAGGAGGTGGAGGAGGGTAGTGGTGCAGAGGAGGAGGGTAGTGGTGCAGAGGAGGATGAGGGTAGTGGTGCAGAGGAGGATGAGTGTAGTGGTGTAGAGGAGGAGGGTAGTGGTGCAGGAGAGGATGAGGAGGAGGGTAGTGGTGCAGAGGAGGAGGAGGAGGAGGATAGTGGTGAAGAGGAGGAGGAGGGTAGTAGTGCAGAGGAGCAGGGTAGTGGTGCAGAAGAGGAGGAGGGTAGTAGTGCAAAGGAGGAGGATAGTGGTGCAGAGGAGGAGGGTAGTGGTGCAGAGGAGGAGGAGGGAAGTGGTGCAGAGGAGGAGGGTAGTGGTGCAGAGGAGGAGGAGGGTAGTGGTGCAGAGGAGGATGAGGGTAGTGGTGCAGAGGAGGATGAGGGTAGTGGTGCAGAGGAGGAGGGTAGTGGTGCAGGAGAGGATGAGGAGGAGGGTAGTGGTGAAGAGGAGGAGGAGGAGGAGGAGGGTAGTTGTGAAGAGGAGGAGGAGGGTAGTGGTGCAGAGGAGCAGGGTAGTGGTGCAAAGGAGGGGGAGGGTAGTGGTGCAGAGGAGGTGGAGGAGGAGGAGGAGGAGGAGGAGGAGGAGGAGGATGGTAGTGGTGCAGAGGAGGAGGAGGAGGAGGAGGGTAGTGATGCAGAGGAGGAGGGTAGTGGTGAACAGAAGGGGGAGGGTAGTGGTGCAGAGGAGGAGGAGAGTAGAGGTGCAGAAGAAGAGGAGGGTAGTGGTGCAAAGGAGGAGGATAGTGGTGCAGCGGAGGAGGAGGGTAGTGGTGCAGAGGAGGAGGGGGAGGGTAGTGATGCAGAGGAGTAGGGTAGTGGTGCAGAGGAGAAGGAGAGTAGAGGCGCAGTGAAGGAGGGTAGTGGTGCAGAGGAGGAGGAGGAGGGTAGTGGTGCAGAGGAGGAGGAGGAGGGTAGTGGTGCAGAGGAGGGTGAGGGTAGTGGTGCAGAGGAGGATGAGGGTAGTGATGCAGAGGAGGAGGGTAGTGGTGCAGAGGAGGAGGATAGTGGTGCAGCGGAGGTGGAGGGTAGTGATGCAGAAGAGGAGGAGGGTAGTGGTGCAGAGGAGGAGGAGGGTAGTGATGCAGAGGAGGAGGAGGGTAGTGGTGCAGAGGAGGATGAGGATAGTGGTGCAGAGGAGGAGGGTAGTGGTGCAGAGAAGCGGGAGAGTACTGGTGCAGAGGGGAAGGAGGGTAGTGGTGCAGGAGAGGAGGAGGAGGAGGGTAGTGTTGCAGAGGAGGAGGAGGAGGAGGAGGGTAGTGGTGAAGAGAAGGAGTAGGGTAGTGGTGCAGAGGAGCAGGATAGTGTTGCAAAGGAGGGGGAGGGTAGTAGTGCAGAGGAGGAGGAGGAGGAGGAGGAGGGTAGTGTTGCAGAGGAGGAGGAGGAGGAGGAGAATAGTGATGCAGAGGAGGAGGAGGAGGGTAGCGATGCAGAGGAGGAGGGTAGTGGTGCAAAGGAAGGGGAGGGTAGTGGTGCAGAGGAGGGTAGAGGTCCAGAGGAGGAGAAGGATAGTGGAGCAGAGGAGAAGGGAAGAGGTGCAGAGGAGGAGGAAGGTAGTGGTGCAGAGGAGGAGAGTAGTGGTGCAGAGGAGGAGGAGGAGGGTAGTGGTGCAGTGAAGGAGGGTAGTGGTGCAGAGTAGGAGGAGGAGAAGGAGGGTAGTGGTGCAGACTAGGAGGAGGAGGGTAATGGTGCAGAGGAGGAGGAGGGTAGTGGTGCAGAAGAGGAGGAGGGTAGTGGTGCAAAGGAGGAGGATAGTGGTGCAGCGGTGGAGGAGGGTAGTGGTGCAGAGGAGGAGGAGGGTAGTGGTGCAGAGGAGGAAGAGGGTAGTGGTGCAGACGAGGATGAGGGTAGTGGTGCAGAGGAGGAGGGTAGTGGTGCAGAGGAGGAGGTAGTGTTGCAGCAGAGGGGGAGGGTAGTGATGCAGAAGAGGAGGAGGGTAGTGGTGCAGAGGAGGAGGAGGGTAATGATGCATAGGAGGAGGAGGGTAGTGGTGCAGTGGAGGACGAGGGTAGTGGTGCAGAGGAAGAGGGTAGTGGTGCAGAGAAGCGGGAGAGTAGTGGTGCAGAGGAGAAGGAGGGTTGTGGTGCAGGGTAGGAGGAGGGTAGTGGTGCAGAGGAGGAGGAGGAGGAGGAGGGTAGTGGTGAAGAGGAGGAGAGTAGTGGTGGAGAGGAGGAGGAGGAGGGTAGTTGTGCAGTGGAGGATGGTAGTGGCGCAGAGGAGGAGGAGGAGGAGGATAGTGGTGCAGCGGAGGAGGAGAAGAGTGATGCAGAGAAGGAGGAGGATTGTGGTGAAGAGGATGATGAGGGTAGTGGTGCAGAGGAGGAGGAGAGTAGTGATGCAGAGGATTAGGAGGGGAGTGATGCAGAGGAGGAGGAGGTTAGTGGTGCAGAGGAGGAGGAGGGTAGTGGTGCAGAGGAGGAGGGTAGTGGTGCAGAGGAGGAGGGTAGTGGTGCAGAGGAGGAGGAGGGTAGTGGTGCAGAGGAAGAGGGTAGTGGTGCAGAGGAGGAAGAAAGTAGTGGTGCAGAGCATGAGGGGGGTAGTGGTGCAGAGGAGGAGGGTAGTGGTGCTGAGGAGGAGGAGGGTAGTGGTGCAGAGGAGGAGGGTAGTGATGCAGAGGAGGAGGAGGGGAGTGATGCAGAGGAGAAGGAGGAGGAGGAGGGTAGTGGTGCAGAGGATGAGGGTAGTGGTGCAGAGAAGGAGGAGGGTAGTGGTGCAGAGGAGGAGGAGGGTAGTGGTGCAGAGGAGGAGGGTAGTGGTGCAGAGGAGGAGGGAAGTGATGCAGAGGAGAAGGAGGGTAGTGGTTCAGAGGAGGAGGAGGGTAGTGATGCAGAGGAGGAGGAGGAGGGTAGTGGTGCAGAGGAAAAGGGTAGTGGTGCAGAGGAGGAGGGTAGTGGTGCAAAGGAAGAGGGTAGTGATGCAGAGGAGGAGGAAGGTAGTGATGCAGAGGAGGAAAAGGAGGGAAGTGGTTCAAAGGAGTGTAGTGGTGCAGAGGAGGAGGAGGGTAGTGATGCAGAAAAGGAGGGAAGTGGTGCACAGAAGGGGGAGGGTAGTGGTGCAGAGGAGGAGGAGAGTAGAGGTGCGGAAGAGGAGGAGGGTAGTGGAGCAGAGGAGTAGGGAAGAAGTCCAGAGGAAGAGGAAAGTAGTGGTGCAGAGGAGAAGGGTAGCAGTGCAAAGGAGGGGGAGGGTAGTGGTGCAGAAGAGGAGGAGTGTAGTGGTCCAAAGGAGGAGGATAGTGGTGCAGCGGAGGAGGAGGGTGGTGGTGCAGAGGAGTAGGAGGGAAGTGGTGCAGAGGAGGATGAGGGTAGTGGTGCAGAGGAGGATGACGCTTGTGGTGCAGAGGAGGAGGGTAGTGGTGCAGGAGATGAGGAGGAGGAGGGTAGTGGTGCAGAGGAGGAGGAGAAGGAGGGTAGTGGTGAAGAGGAGGAGGAGGGTAGTGGTGCAGAGGAGCAGGGTAGTGGTGCAAAGGAGGGGGAGGGTAGTGGTGCAGAGGAGGAGGAGGAGGAGGAGGAGGAGGAGGAGGGTAGTGGTGCAGAGGAGGAGGAGGAGGAGGAGGGTAGTGATGCAGAGGAGGAGGGTAGTGATGCAGAGGAGGAGGGTAGTGGTGCACAGAAGGGGAGGGTAGTGGTGCAGAGGAGAAGGAGAGTCGAGGTGCAGACGAGGAGGAGGGTAGTCGAGCAGAGGAGAATGGAAGAGGTCCAGAGGAAGAGGAAAGTAGTGGTGCAGAGGAGAAGGGTAGCGGTGCAAAGGAGGAGGAGGGAAGTGGTGAAGAGATGGAGGAGATTAGAGGTGCAGAGGAAGAGGAGGAGGAGGGTAGTGGTGCATGAGGATGAGGGTAGTAGTGCAGAGGAGGAGGAGGAGGGTAGTGGTGCAGAGTTGGGGAGGGTAGTGGTGCAGAGGAGGAGGGTAGTGGTGCAGAGGAAGAGGGGGAGGGTAGTGGTGCTGAGGAGGAGGGGGAGGGTAGTGGTGCAGAGGACGAGGAGGGTAATTGCGCAGAGGAGGAGGAGAGTAGTGGTGCAGAGGAGGAGGAGGGTAGTGGTGCAGAGGAGGAGGAGGGTAGTGATGCAGAGGAGGAGGGAAGTGGTGCAGAGGAAGAGGAGGATAGTGGTGCAGATGAGGAGGAGGGTAGTAGTGCAGCGGAGGAGGGTACTGGTGCAGAGGAGGAGGAGGGTAGTGATGCAGAGGAGGAGGAGGGTAGTGATGCAGAGGAGGAGGGTAGTGGTGCAGAGGAGGAGGAGGGTAGTGGTGCAGAGAATGAGGAGAGTAGTGGTGCAGAGGAGGAGGGTAGTGGTGCAGAGGAGGAGGAGGAGGGTAGTGGTGTAGAGGAGGAGGAGGGTTGTGGTGCAGAGGAGGAGGAGGGTAGTGGTGTAGAGAAGGAAGAGGGTAGTGGTGCAGAGGAGGAGGAGGTAGTGGTGCAGAGGAGGAGGGTAGTGGTGCAGTGGAGGAGGAGGAGGGTAGTGGTGCAGAGGAGGAGGTGGAGGATAGTGGTGCAAAGAATGAGGAAAATATTGGTGCAGAGGAGGAGGGTAGTGGTGCAGAGAAAGAGGAGGGTAGTGGTGCAGAGGAGGAGGGTAGTGGTGCAAAGAATGAGGAGAGTGGTGGTGCAAAGGAGGAGGAGGGTAGTGGTGCAGAGAAGGGGGGTAGTGGTGCAGAGGAGGAGAAGGGTATGGTGCAGAGGAGGAGGGTAGTGGTGCAGAGGAAGAGGGTAGTGGTGCAGAGGTGGAGAAAGGTAGTGGAGCAGAAGAGGAGGAGGGTAGTGATGAAGAGGAGGAGGAGGGTAGTGGTGCAGAGGAGGAGGGTAGTTGTGCAGAGGTGGAAAAGGGTAGTGGAGGAGAGCCAGATACCATAAACCACCACAACCTCAACCACCATTAACATTAACCACCACTACCACTAATCACAACCATCAGCCACCACAATTACCAACCACAGCAATCAACCACCACCACTAATCACAACTATTAACCACCACTAGAACCAACCACTACCACCAACAATAAACATCACCCACCACTGCCACCAACCACAACCTACCACCACTGCCCCCAACCACAACCCAGCACCAATTCCACCACCACTACCATGGATTCTCCATTGAAAGTAATGAATAAAATATTTTTAACCTACCTTTTATTATGCTTCAATTTTATTTATATTATATGTAGAAATATATTTTTAATATATTTCTATATTTTTTATATATATTCCATCAATCAGGAAAACTATTTTTATGCATTATTTAAGGTTGCGACACGGTCTCAAAATTGTTTAGCCAAAGTTGTGCAGTAAATTGTGGCAACTTATTTACAACCATGCAATAACGTAGCTAATACATGAAAACAAACAACAAACAGCTTTCAAACACCTTCCACTCCTTCCACCACACCTGGCTACTCTCCCCACCCACACCTGCAGAAGAAGCCCCACACCAGCCTATTCTCCTCATCCAAACCTGCATATCAGAGTAAATACTGAATTCTACAGCTGGGACCACTGCCAGCGCCCACTTGCAGATGAGACGGAACAGTAAACCAACACCTGTCTCCTTCACACCTGACTACTTTCCCCACCCACACCTGCAGATGTGAGGGAAAACTGAAGCATACACCTGGTAACTCTCCACCCCCACACCTGCACATGAGAGGGAACACTGATGCCCACATCTGCTACTCTCCCGACCCACACCTGTAGATGAGAGGGAAAACGGAAGCCCTCACCTGGCTCCTCTCCCCACCCACACCTGCACATGAGAGGGAACACTAAAGCCCACACCTGGCTACTCTCCCGACCCACACCTGCACATGAGATGGAACACTAAAGCCCACACCTGGCTACTCTCCCCACCCACACCTGTCTATGTCACACACTCATGCCAAAGAAAATTTTTATCAAGTAAATCTAGCTTGTATTAAGCAAGACAATGTTGGGCTAAATATTGATCAGTGTTATCTTATAATCAGTGCTTAATGAATATTCTTGGTCGCTAAACGGTGCTCAAAGTTACTCAAGAAGCCTTATAAGTTCTCTAATTCATGACTTTTAATGTAAAAATAAATATTTTTGAAACCACTGGAAGCACTGTGAATTAAACAACTGAGTTACAGATATTCACGTGTTAAAATGTCGTCAATACGTACTGGTGAGACGCGTGTCCCGGAAGTGCAGGAAACTGTACCCTTCTCCTGAGGGAGGACACAGCTGAGCCGCCAGGCGGCAGCACCAGTCTATGGTGGGGTCGTCATCAGTGAGGCGCCGCCTGATGGTCAGGTTGAGTATCCTTCCCTGGTGCGGCAGAGTGTCCAGGGTGTCCGAGTCCACGTAGCCCGTGGCGTCCAGGTAAATGTCTGAAGATATACACTGAGATACAGTCACGGTCGTTACTGGTATGTTCTAAGATATAACAAGAAGATATACTGAGCCATCCACTCACCTTACTGCTGGGTTTATTACCTGATGACAAGTCCGTATTTTGGACAGTATTAATTTAATTAATATAACACTTTCGCGCCATCCGGACGCATCGGCGCGTCCCGTTTCGTCTAACGCTAACGCATAGTGGACATAAAGTTGAGTCCTCTTTTAAAATATTTGTATAAAATTCAATTTTTATCCGATTTACTTTGGGTTTGTTTCAAACTGCGCGCTATGAGGCTCTCTTTCTCACCACTAGGCTGCATGGTACAATAAGTTCATGAAAGGTGTAGATAACTTCCATCAAATGGTATTTTGTCCCAAACGGGTTGCAAGTGGGTGACTTTAGCCGTTTATACTGGTAATGCTTCCCCCATATCATGTATTATATGCATATGTCTGTTTAGAGAATTTTATTCCGATCAATATACAACCAAAAATAACTGTGTGCAACAAGTATAAACTTGACAAACCTAACAAAAGTAAAAACATTTCGTGTGTGTTTGACGCTCACTGATATGTTCCAGCGTTGTTTTATATTTGGCGCTATTCTAACTTACGCTTTGTTGATATTTTTTACCTATGGGCACATAGAAGATTCTATTGCGAACACATTGACACAAAAATGAATGACGTACATAGAAAATTAATGTCATGAGAGTGAAATAAGTATAAACTTTCAAAGCGCCGTGCGTCGTCCCGTCACCGATACCGGGTAACAATTTCACCACTTCCCACACTCTTGCGGGCGGGCTGCATCATTATTCTACGCTTATATTCATATCACCGTGTTGGGAATTTCATTGCGAGTCCATTGATACCAAAATTAACGCTGTAGAACAAGTGTGGAGGTGATTACAATCCCAAGAGTAAAAACATTTTGTTGCTGATGGGCGCTCACGGCGAGTCATCTTCGTAGTTATTTATTTAGTGCTGGTATCCCTATACGTTTCGTGACTTTTTTTACTGATGTTCTTCTAGTGAATTTTATTGCGAACACGTTGGCACCAAAATGAAATACGTAGCATGAGAACTAAGGTCAGAAGAGTAAAAAGAGTATACACATTTTTGTTTTTACGCTTAAGCGATAAAAACGCAGCGCGCACATTCGGTTGGCTGAGTGACCTTTGCGGAGAGCACAAAAGTGTAGCATCTAAACTATGTATTAATAGCTTTTAAAAGCCGCGGTCAAGGTCATCTGTATAAATGGTCAAGGTCACAGTCAAGGTCATCTGTATCAATTGTCAAGGTCACAGTCAAGGTTATCTATCAATTGTCAAGGTCACAGTCATGGTTACTTGTATCAATGATAGGGAGCCGGTCGGCCGAGCGGACAGCACGTGGGACTTGTGATCCTGTGGTCTTGGGTTCGATCCCAGGCGCCGGCGAGAAACAATGGGCAGAGTTTCTTTCACCCTCTGCCCCTGTTACCTAGCAGTAAAATAGGTACCTGGGTGTTAGTCAGCTGTCACGGGCTGCTTCCTGGGGGTGGAGGCCTGGTCGAGGACCGGGCCGCGGGGACACTAAAAAGCCCCGAAATCATCTCAAGATAACCTCTCAAGATATGATCAAGGTAACAGTCAAGGTCATCTGTATCAATGGTGAAAGTCTCAGTCAAGGTCATCTGTATCATGGTCAAGGTCACAGTCATGGTCATCTTTATCAGTGGTGAAGGTCTCATTAAAAGGTCATATAAACTAAGTCAAGGTCACAGTGAAAGGTCATCTTTAACAGGAATTAGGTCACAGTGAAACATCTTAAACAGGAATTAGGTCACAGTGAAAGGTCATCTTGAACAGGAGTTAGGTCACAGTGAAAGGTCATCCTGAACAGGAATTAGGTCACAGTGAAAGGTCATCTAGAACAGGAATTAGGTCACAGTGAAAGGTCATCTTGAACAGGAATTAGGTCACAGTGAAAGGTCATCTTGAACAAGAATTAGGTCACAGTGAAAGGTCATCTTGAACAGGAATTAGGTCACAGTGAAAGGTCATCCTGAACAGGAATTAGGTCACAGTGAAAGGTCATCTAGAACAGGAATTAGGTCACAGTGAAAGGTCATCTTGAACAGGAATTAGGTCACAGTGAAAAGTCATCCTGAACAGGAATTAGGTCACAGTGAAAGGTCATCTTGAACAGGAATTAGTTCACAGTGAAAGGTCATCTTGAACAGGAATTAGGTCACAGTGAAAGGTCATCTTGAACAGGAATTAGGTCACAGTGAAAGGAGATCTGTACCACGAGTCAAAGTCAAAGTGGTAAGTCATCTGAACCAAAAGTATGGCGTCGCTAAATACTTCATGAAATTATTTATGCACAAGAATATATACAGCAGCGGAATGTTTCGAAAATTTATTATTCATGGAATAGTCGCCCTTAATAAGTCTATATTTGTAATCAAAGTAGAAGGTTTGTCACCCTTAAGGTGACTATATTTGTAAACAATATAACTTGTTTGTCGCTCTTAAGGTGACTATATTTGTAAACAATATCAGGTGTTTGTCGTCCATAAGATGAATATATTTGTAAACAATATCAGGTGTTTGTCGTCCATAAGGTGACTATATTTGTAAACAATATAAGGTGTTTGTCGCTCTTAAGGTGACTATGTTTGTAAACAATATAAGGAATCTTTCGTCCATAAGGTTGTAAACATATATGTAAACAATGTAAATCTGAGTTACTATATTAAACATGACGAATGAAGCCCTTTGCGTAATTTTGGTATTATTAAATAACCCTAAAAATTATGGTGGAAAATATGAATATTTACCAAGAGTCTGCAGGTGAGGAAGGTGAGGCAGGTGACGGATGAGGACGGGCAGTTCCTGTGGTGTGAGGTACAGGATGAGAGTCTTGAGGGTGTGAGGCAGGAGGGGTATGGCTGCCTCAGACAAGTCACCATGAAACTTCTCTAAGGTACACTTACTGCCAGGGGCTGTCAGCCTCTCCAAACATTGTTTTGGTATCTCAAAATATTTGCTGAATAATCTATATTCAAGATCTAAGGATATGGTTACCTTAATTTTTGCCAGCACTGATAGTGTAGACAGACACTGCTTTAGATGGGGTTCATCCTCTATGACTAGGTAAATATTCTTAGGTGTCACCTTCTTAAGAACAAGCGGCAGGAAAACCCACCAGTCAGCACTCCGTATTGCCCACCAGGGTTGTGTACGCAGCTTCTCACACACGGCTTGGATGACTTGCTCACTCCCGCTGGACTCTGCTACATGCTTCAACAGCTCGTCAGTCTCAGGTGTAACCATCTCGCACAGGTCAATTATGTGAGTAATGAACTTGTGCTCTACTCCCCGGGCACACAGCACCCCGGTAGTGCTGAGTAAAATGTTCTGCCATCTGGGGCGCTCCTTAAACTCTTGTTGCACGTCGCTAATATCAAACTTTGACCCTTTCAGGTGATCTCCCAAGGAGCGTTTTTCCTTACGTACAACACCCACCAAGAGGTCAATGATTAAAGACCTTACCCCTGACACACGGTGTGATGCTGGATCACCTCGGTCTTGCGCAGCCTTCAACAAGAGATCGACCAGCCTCCTGCTGGCACAATACTCCTGGTACCTGGCGTGAAAATAGCCAAACACCCACACCACATTGAGGCCCCGACGGTAGCTGGTTCTTGTGAAATAGTTGGACAAGACCTCCTCCTGCGGCAGTCCCAGAGTGTCACACTTCTCCCTAATCTCTGCTTCCGTCTCCGGCCAAAGGTCGTACTCCTTCCTCTGGATCCCTCTTAAACTAATCTCTTCTAAGAACCTCAAAAACTTTTTCACATTTTCGTCACATTTTCCTTTGGGTTCGGTCACGTATTTGTCTGTGAGTCTGGACACCAGTTTGTTGGTTATGAAGTCATGAATCTTCTCGTAGACTTGAGTGTTTGTGGTGAGGTTGTTAAATTCTTCTTGAGCCTCGACACACAGCAGCTCCAAAAAGGTCAAGGTGAGTGGAGTGTTGAGGTACTCACCCAGGAACTGACTCATCTGCTTCAGCCTCTGGGTAAACCTCCCTGTGATGTCACTCCGTTGGCTCTCTTCCTCCACCAGCACCTTGATGGTTCTCTCGGCGAACTCCACGCGACGTCCTGGAGTAATGCCCAAGACGAGGATGTTGCAGCGAGGTCTGGTGTGTGGGACGAGCTGTGATAGTTGTTGGTCCCACCCCGGCCGTGTGGTTATCACCAACCTCACATCCTTGCCAGGCAGGTGCAACAGCTCCTTCACCAGCCTTCCTGAATGGTTGTTGACCTCGTCGTAGCCGTCAATCAGGACTAATATATTTAAGCACAAAATTATCTTCTTAAACAGCTGGAAGTCAGCGTCAGAATCACGAAGTGTTTGAGGCAGTAACTGGCGGAGGAGATCATTGAAGGTATTAAGATGTGTGTCCCTGCACTGTACATAGAAAACGAGGTCCACAGTGCCCAGGTGACGTATGGCAGCAGGGTCCTCTACCCACTTCTCGAGTATGAGCTTGAGTAAAGTTGTCTTGCCCATACCACCTTCCCCCGTCAGGAGGACACATTGAGGGACTCTTCCGTCCTCTCGTCTCATACTCAAGATGTCTTCATAGTTTATATCCTGACCCTTGGCCGCATGGGAGGGTCTTGCCCCTATGACGGGATTTTCAAGGAGTCGTAGTCGTGTAAAAGCACGACTTGGGTTGTAGTTAATGTTGAGGTGGAGCCAGGGTGCGGGAACAATCTGGTACAGCAGTTTATACCCGTCAGTTAGCTCCTGCTTGCTCATCTGTTTAACCTCTTCTGTGATGTGGCTTTTGAACACCTTAATATCCTGGTGGAGCTGAGCTAAATAATCCACCTCTGAGGGATCCAGCGGCTCTCTGATCTTTGCTCGCAGTCCATCAATATACTCTGTGGCATCTCTGCTCGCCAGGTCCACATCCTGGCGGTCTATCCTCCACTTGTTGCCGGCCTCAACCAACATCTTCGTCATTAAGTCTGTGAGATCCGTCAGCTTATTCTTCAGGTCTTGCTCCGTCATTATCACATTATCATGGGCCAACGTGTTTCGGTGTTGCTTCAGGCTGTAAATGAGGTGTTCAAGTGATGGTCCCTGAGGCCCTGGAGTGGTCCACGTGGGGTCATTCATCTCAGCCAGACTACACACACGTTGCAGTAGTTTATACAACAGGGTGATGTCAAAAGTTGCTGCGTCGGAGGAAGCTTGTAGTTTATCCCTCTGGTGATCATCGAAGACACGCCTGTACTGAGCATTGGTGTACCCCAAGTCCTGAGTGAGGTAAGTCACTACTGGGAAGGTGCCCCGGTACGACCACATAAACACACTTGCTAGCGCGTCTCGTCCTGCCTTAGTCACAGCTAGTTCATACCGCAGTCTGTTAAAATCTACTGGCATTGTTGAGGACATATTGAGCTTTATGGTTCACTCTTCACACTGCCTTGGTCAAGTTTAACAACAGCAGTCAGAAGCCAACGGTAAGTTTCTTTTACTAAAACATTAACCATGTGGGTTCACAGTTGACAACATAATTTATTGACAAGAATTGTGTCAGGCTTTGTTACACTATTCATATATGAGCGAGATATTTAATTTAAATCTCCACACCTTAATCATTTCCCAAAAATTCTTCTCCACTTGTTTATATTACAATACACATTTAATCACATTCCAGGCCAGACAATAACTTAGTCGTGACTTTATCCTTGTTGGATGTGAGCATTATTGCTTCCCAGTTTTATTGGTTATTTTATTTAATTTTGTTTTCAGGTCATTGATTATTAATAAATAATACGAAGTTATTTATGTCTTAGTTTTTCTATTATTAAAGACTTTCTACGATTTCCATCTGTCTTTAAAACTTCGTCGGGTTTTCTTCACCTGGAAATACAAAACATACAAAATTTACTTTATCAACACAAGTTGTATTTGTTAAATAGTGAAATAAATAAATTTTGTGACTGAAAACTAATAATAAATTCATTTTTGGGTTATTCCTCATCTTCCCGTTTTGTTTTATAACATAAAACTTGTCAATATTTTAATATAAGTCAAGTAATCAATGTCGTGTTAACTTTTGGGTTATGGTGCGTGAACACGGCTTATTTTCTCATATGGAAACTGTATTGTGCAGAGATTGTTCGCTTCTGGAGCCGTATTAGCCAATTATGTACAAAATTGACATCTGTGTCTTTGACAATACCATGAAGCCAACAGTATGGTGTTGATACTTTATTATATATTTTCTTAGTCGAATATACAGAATATCTAACAGAAGTGCAGCACATAACGGTTCAGACAATCTTTCCTGGAATTCAGAATTAAGTATAACCAACAATTTCACTCCTGGACACTGCTGACACCCTCCAAGATCACAAACTTATACCCACAATTTACCATACACCAATAGTTTTGGAATGGAAATTATTTCACAAAAAATAATTCTGAATAAAACTAATTAATATTTTCATATCCAACCTTCATTTAGATTTGATTTTGAAGAAACTTTAGAGCCAGAAACCACAATCACAGGTCACGAACCCGATTAAAACTATCCCAACAACATATCTAACACTTTCGCGCTCCGTGGAAACTCGCGGTTGACAGGGGGTAGGTGGCCCCTCCATGCGGGTAAGCGCGCGGTGACACCCAAATGTGTATACTCGTTCCAGCTTTATCACCTTAATTCTCGTGCTACGTCGCTCGTTTTGGTATCATTGTGTTCGCAATTAAATTCTCTACAGGTGTGTATAAATATAATGTCCAAAAGCCTAGCGTGACTCCCAACAGCAAAGCGTAAATTCGGCAAAAACGCACAAAATCAGTAACATGTGCATTCTCGTTCCATTTTTTTACCTTAATTCTCGTGCTACGTCGTTCGTTTTGGTATCATTGTGTTCGCAATTAAATTCCCTACAGATGTGTATGAATAAAATGTACAAAAGGCTGGAGTGCCTCCCCGCAGAAAAGCCTAAAGTTACCCGTGAACGAGCACCATTTTGTACATTGCAACCTAATGTTCAACTCGTTCAATTTGATAACATCAAATTTCGTGCTACGTCGCTCATTTTGGTATCAAATTGTTCGCAATAAAAAGGCGATTATTTTAAAACTAGTCCCAGAATAATAGAGCAATAACTGGATTTTTAACAAATATTTTAATTCTGGACGCTCATCATCACAAATTTATTTATATCTTTCCAGTGTTCTGACATAAATATTTGTGTTACATCTTTCATTTTGGTATCAAATTGTTCGCAATAAAAAGGCGCACATTTTAAATCAAGTCCCAAGATAATAGGACAATAAATAGAATTTTAACAAATATTTTAATATTCAGACCATAGACCTATTTATAATATTTCAAGTGTTTGGACATCAAGTTTCATGTTATATCTTTGATTTTGGTATCAAATTGTGTGCAATCTAAAGGCGCTTATTTTAAAACCACTACCAGATTGATCTGATAAAATTTAAATTTTAAAAAAATATTGTAATGAGTGACTCAGTATTGCGTCGTTGGAACACATTCAGTAGAAAAGTGAGTGACGAGTTATTCAGTCTGTGGAACGCGAAAGTGAGAGACTGTCTGTTTGTCTGTGTATCCAATGTTGGCGGCCAGATGCTTGGCGCCAGCCGCACCCAACCTTGCAGGGGAAATGGTCTGAGGTACGGGACGGACATAGGCTGGTAGGGGGTTGGCCTAAGTTAAATACTCCAAGAAACCACGTATGATTTCTATTGGGTCAATTGCGAAATATTTGGTGTGATCCACCTAGAGTTTTCAGTGGAAAGTAATTTTTTGACAGAAGAGGTGACGAGGGGAATGAGGGTAGGAACCAAGTGGGGGACCAATGGGGGTGGGATGATGGGGGAGAAAATGGAAAAAGGTAAGAAACCGGGTTAACCGGGAAAAGGTAAGAAACCGGGTTAACCGGGAAAAGGTAAGGGTTAACGCTGACGAGCCGGAGGAGGGCAGGCAGGGTGAACCTGGCCAGGTGTGGGAGGGCAGGTAGGGTGAACACTGGCCAGGTGTGGGAGGGCAGGTAGGGTGAACACTGGCCAGGTGTGGGAGGGCAGGTAGGGTGAACACTGGCGAGGTGTGGGAGGGCAGGTAGGGTGAACACTGGCGAGGTGTGGGAAGGCAGGTAGGGTGGACACTGGCGAGGTGTGGGAAGGCAGATAGGGTGAACCTGGCCAGGTGTGGGAGGGCAGGTAGGGTGAACACTGGCCAGGTGTGGGAGGGCAGGTAGGGTGAACCTGGCCAGGTGTGGGAGGGCAGGTAGGGTGAACACTGGCCAGGTGTGGGAGGGCAGGTAGGGTGAACCCTGGCCAGGTGTGGGAGGGCAGGTAGGGTGAACACTGGCCAGGTGTGGGAGGGCAGGTAGGGTGAACACTGGCCAGGTGTGGCAGGGCAGGTAGGGTGAACACTGGCCAGGTGTGGGAGGGCAGGTAGGGTGAACACTGGCCAGGTGTGGGAGGGCAGGTAGGGTGAACACTGGCCAGGTGTGGGAGGGCAGGTAGGGTGAACACTGGCCAGGTGTGGGAGGGCAGGTAGGGTGAACCCTGGCGAGGTGTGGGAGGGCAGGTAGGGTGAACACTGGCGAGGTGTGGGAGGGCAGGTAGGGTGAACACTGGCCAGGTGTGGGAGGGCAGGTAGGGTGAACACTGGCCAGGTGTGGGAGGGCAGGTAGGGTGAACACTGGCCAGGTGTGGGAGGGCAGGTAGGGTGAACACTGGCCAGGTGTGGGAGGGCAGGTAGGGTGAACACTGGCCAGGTGTGGGAGGGCAGGTAGGGTGAACACTGGCCAGGTGTGGGAGGGCAGGTAGGGTGAACACTGGCCAGGTGTGGGAGGGCAGGTAGGGTGGACACTGGCCAGGTGTGGGAGGGCAGGTAGGGTGAACACTGGCCAGGTGTGGGAGGGCAGGTAGGGTGAACACTGGCCAGGTGTGGGAGGGCAGGTAGGGTGAACACTGGCCAGGTGTGGGAGGGCAGGTAGGGTGGACACTGGCCTTGCACCACTACACTTTGTGCAGATAACCTAACCTAACCTAACCTGATTTATTTCCATACCTTTCCCCTCCCTCCCTCCCCCCCCCCTCCCAGGTCCCTTCCTAAGTTCTTTTCCTGATCGTTTCCAAGTGCTATATGGTCATAATGGCTTGAATCTTTCTCCTGATAATTCCCTTCCTTTCTTAGGAAATAATAGGACAATATACGCTGACGTTGGTGTGTCCTGGTGTTATTAACTATATGTAACAAGTAGATCTCTAGTAGATGAAATATGTTAAGATCCAGTAGATGTAAAATGTTAAGGTCAAGTAGATGTAAAAAATCACAAGCAGGTGTAAAACTTAAACTCTAGTAGTTGTAAAAAAGCTAAGCTGAAGTAGATGTAAAAAAGTAAATCTTAAGTAGAAGCAAAAAATAAGCTTCAAGAAGATGTAAAAGGTTAAGCTGAAGTAGGTGAAGAGTCAAAAGACATTTCTCACTAAAGCAGAATATGAACGTTGATGTGTGAGAGATAGATCTCTCAGAGCACAAGATGATTGATTGCACGAGTGCTCACACGATACAACTTTGTTATTCAATATCCAAAGTGTGTCAAGTTGGATGTCTATGGATTCAACATCACATGAGGAGTCCAAAGAGTCATCTGGATCCGTTGTAATGGAGAACGCTGAGCCACAGTTCCAGGGACAAGATACCCTTAGCCACGGGGATAGGTTTTTGCTACAGCTTTGTCATGGTGAGGTGAGAGACAGTGTCCTTCCCACCGAAACGCTTGGAAGCTTACCACAACCCCTCATCCCACCTCTCAGACGCAGTGTCATTGTTACAACACTGGTGTATAGGCATTTAAAACCTAACGGCAAGCAGGAAAGTGAAGTCTATTGTAAAGGAGATATGTAAAATAGTGGAAAAAGCGAGAACTAGAGAGAGAAAGGGAACAGAAAGAAAGAGAAAAAAAAGAGAAAGAGAAGAGAAGTAGCGAGAAAGAGAAGTGAGGGAAATGGAAATGAAACGTTTTGAAATAGAATAAAATGAGAGAGAAAGGCAACACGAATTGGGAAGGCTAAGATTAAGTGGTAGAAGGAAATCCAGTGGTTTTGACCTATTGCAGAACATTAAAATGGTGCCTAAATTCATTGAGAAGGAGTTATCAAAGTTCTTTGCTGCCTTTGAAAAAGTAGCTGCATCATTAGACTGGCCAAGAGAGAATTGGGCAATTATGATCCAATCGGTGCTGACTGGAAAAGCCCAAACCGCGTACTCCACACTGTCAGTAGATGACTCTAGTGATTACGAGGCTGTCAAGAAGTTGGTGCTGATAGCTTACCAGCTAGTGCCTGAAGCATATAGGCAGAATTTTTTGCAAGCTTAAGAAGACGTCAGAGCACACCTTTACCGAGTTTGTGTGTATTAAGGAGCGGCTGTTTTATGAATGGTGCGCATCTTGGAAGGTGGAGACCAAAGAACAACTGGAACAACTCGTCTTATTAGAAGATTTCAAAGAATGTTTGTCCGGTGATCTGAAGACATACTTGGAGGAACAGCAAGTTGAGACCTTGGGTGCTACAGCAACGTTGGCTGAAGAATATATTCTAACCCATAGGCCCTCTACCAGGTACGTTCTGAAGAGCTACTAAAAATCATTTTTAAAGTATAAGCCGGAAGAGGAGAGAACAGTTCCACATAGTACCGTGAAGGCACCCCCCCCCCTAAGAAGTCCAAGACAAACTAGTCCAAAACGAACTAGTCCTAGGAGGAACATAGTGTGTTGGACCTGCAGGCAGAAGGGCACATATCTGCTAAGTGTATAAGCAGGACAGGTATAAGCAGACCTGCATAAGGAGGCTATGCTGGTGAGTTGTGTGACACCACCAGTAGACGCCCAGTCTCTAGGGATGAATAGAGAGAAACCAGGATTTTTTGTCCCTTTACACTTTGCAAGGGTATGTATCGAGTGACCAGACTGGCAGGTCTGTAGTGATTCTCAGGGATAGTGGAGCAGCCCAATCTCTGATTCTGAGGAGCTCGTTACCCGAGACAGTGCCTACCGCTGGGAAACAATGTGTTATTTTAGATGTGTTTTCCTCGACGTGGTACGTTGCCCCCTTAGTAGAAGTACAGTTGGAATGGTCATATTTCAATGGCAAGTGAACTTTGGCAGTAGTGGATCGTTTTCCTATAGAGGCGATAGAGATCATACTTAGCAACGACTTAGCTTTGGGTTTGGAGAGTAACCATTCAATGATTGTGGAAGATCCGGTTAACGAAGTAGTAAAACCTGTAGTAGCAATGCAAACCAGATCCCAAGCACAGTCGCAGTTGAGATTAAATGACTTGTTTGACCCCAAATCTACCCCGCATGTTGCTGAGAGCACTCCATCGAACACCCTAGACTACTCCAGAACCGAGGCATAGGTTGGCTGTAGTACCCTCAATGTTCCGAACCAGGCTGAAGGAAACAGCCCATTATGGACATTGCAGGCTTGTGAAGGGTTTTCATCATTTAGCCAAATGGTTCTTAGGGGTATTTTGTATTTTCCTCATGTTTGCAATGAGAGTGGTACCCAAAGACGCTTTGGGACTATCTCTAGTTGGGATGGCATGTCGTCAGACGGTGAGAGGACCATTAGAGGTGACCAAGGACCAGTGGACGGACAAGCAGATGATAATACATAGTGGAGCAATACCGGGTACAGGACATTCGCCCAGTGATGATAGTTGTGGCAAGAAGACAGGGCCAAGAGGTGATTGAGGATGTTGGTAGCCACGGTCGTCCACTTCCTGTACTCCAGAATCTCCCTGGGAACAATCAGAACTGCACAAGGAATGCCTTCTTCAACCAGCTACTAGGAACGGCTCCAGCTACCAGCAGTATCGTTGCTCAAGGAGGTTTTGGCAGCTCGCCTTAGCTTACTGATTTTCCTCAGGGCCTCGGTACTTACATTAACCACAGTGTACAAGGTGGCCCCACTTCTGACAGCCACATCAGTCGAATCATTGCCTGTGATCGGGGTGTTCACTCTGTTCAAGGCATCCCTATTGGAACCGCTTCTGGAGCAGGAATTTCTCCTGACATTGGTAGTCGTAATGCATAAGTCTGATGTGATTTATTTAAAAATACTATTTGGTTTATTTTCTTTTTAGAAACCAAACCAAATTCTTTTTGATGTGGAGGTGTTACGGTATCAACACTGTTGTTGGGGCGAGAAGTGGCGATTTCGGCGCCATCTCCAAGGCATTAGGTGAGACAGACAACACCATCTCTTGGCAGAGGTGTGGCGTCAATGAAAGGCTCCTGTTTCTTACTTCAGTTAGAAGGTGAGGTCGATGTTCATGACCTCTGGTGAGTGACGTAACAATATCAACGCCATCTAAATTACACATTCGATTACATTTCACAGTTCCCTGCTGAAAGGGTGCCATCCCATGTTCCCCTAGTATACTTTCTGTCTGCCTAATGACTTTTGTTCACAGAGGTGATGTGAAGGGTCTATTATGCTGTGTTAATCAGTTAAACTCGGGCAGTCCTGAATTCCTGACTTATTCCTGTGAGAGGACAAGTGGACACCGTCAGTAGTGTATTAACTGTTGTACTTATGCAGTGTTGTATAGACCAACGTACCCGGGAATTGGCCAAGAGGAGTTACGAGACGACAGTAGTGTCCGTCTGCTGAGAAGTGCTGCTAGTGTGTTGCTAGAGACGAGCGTTTGCCAGGGTGTTAGAGACCCCTGGAAGTGATTATTTGTGACCACTCTCAATTTGTTGCTGAAGCCCTCTGCCAGTGTGTGCAGATGTGCATACTGCTAGTGATTTTGTTAATGGGTATGTATTATAATGGGTATTTATTAAAGATGGGGTATTTAAGCATTTCGAAGGAAGTAATATATTGGTGTTTCCTTATTTCAATGGTTAATTGCTCAAATGGGTGTTTATGCATTTCAAGGGTTACTTGATACAGATTGAATATTTAAGCATTTCAAAGGAATTGTTATACATAGGTACTTGTTCAGTTTAAGGGGTATTTATTAAAGATGGGGTATTTAAGCACTTTGTACATTGTAAGTTCATCAAGTTGCTCTAAGTTATATTTATTATATTTGATATAATTTGTTCTTATTCTTAGCCCTTTAATCTAACCTCTTTTTTTATCTTAGTGTATTTATTGTGTTGGATATAATTTGCTCTTATTCTTTGTCTTTCACCTAACCTTTCAGATATAATTTATTTGTTTTGTTTATTGTGTTGGACATATTTATTGAATATATTATCCTTAACATAACCTTACAGGTATAGTTGTTTTTATTCTTATAGTTATATTTTATCTATAAGGATAAAACAACTATACCTGGCATAGCGCCCTGGTGAGGCCACTCCAGACCGACAACCAGAGCGCAACTCCATAGTCTCCTGAGACTGATGGATGCCAACTTCTACTACTACTACTATATTTTATCCTTATAATTATATATAAGTTATTTCTCAAGTTCCCTTGAAATGCTTAAATACCCACTATTTAACAAATATCCCTTGAATTGCATAAACATCCATTTGAGCAATTAACACTTGAAATAAACAAACACCTAAATATAGCAAAATCCTTTGAAAATGTTGAAATATCCTATCTTTAAAAAATTCCTCTTGAAATGCATAAACACCCATATGAACAATTAACTATTTGCATACTTTATGTCATTACATAATGGAATGAGAAAAAATCGCGGAATTCAGAGATAACACCATCAATGGAGTCCAAGAAATGTGTAAGTACTTCATTCATAATGATGTGCTGCTGGAAATCTTAGCCAAGTATCCAAAGTTTTTTTTTTTTTTTTTTTTTTTGAGATATATACAAGAGTTGTTACATTCTTGTACAACTTACTGTAAGTAATGCATGTACATGACTGTAAAGCTGCCGCCCAGTTGGGTGGGTGTGCAGCACATGACTGTAAAGCTGCCGCCCAGTTGGGTGGGTGTGCAGCAAGACTAATAACTGTGTGACTCACCATAGATGTGAAGTGCCTTAAATATTGACTGCTGTGAGCCTCGTGTTGATTCATTTGTGATACAAAAAGATTATCGATGTGTATATATGTATTTGTGTAAATGGTTATATATATATATATATATATATATATATATATATATATATATATATATATATATATATATATATATATATATATGTAAATGTATATATATATCACTAATAATTGCGTAACTAGCTTCAAAGATTGTTACTTGCTTATCTACATGAACTATGGGTTCAGTTTCTGAACCGATTATGTGCCACTATAACCCTTTCCACCACAGCCCATGGGATGGGTATGGGGTGCATAATAAAGAAAGAAATTGAATTGAACCATTAACCCCTGAAATGTATAAATCCCTATATATAATGACCCCCTTGAAATGCATTAACACCCATTTTTAACAATATCCCTTGATAATGCTTAAATGTCACATCTTTAACAAAAAACAAAAACTATCAAATGTAACAAATGTATTTGGAACCAAGATTGATAACATGAAATGTTCTGAAGCAAAATATTTATATACAACTGACGAGATGCGTAGCTTTACTGCATTAATTGATGAACATTAGAGAGATGAATGAGAAGACTTAGTTTGATAAATGTATTAAGAAAGAATGAAAAGACTGGATGTGATACATTGACATTCCTATAAATTATTTGAAAAGTACAATGAAATATAAAATAAGTAAAGGTTAGGGTGGTTTGTTAGGTTAGGTATAGGGTTAGTTGGGTTAGATTAGGGTTATGGTGTTATGTAAGGAAGGAATGTTTAAACAAGACTATAAAAGGAATAATAGAGATTGGAAGCAGAATAATCAGAGGGAAATAGTAATAAGATAGATAAATTAGTTGAATATGCATTTTATGTCATATTCTGTAATTAGTATATATGTAAGAGTTTCTCAAAGTGTTTAAGTGTTTTTGTAAGAGTTGTGATGGTTTGTATATGATCAGTGTTAGTATATAAATGTATTTGCATGTTGACTAGGTTTATGAATTTTGTTCAAGTTCGAGAAAATGAGTAAGTTAATGAACTGAGTGTATGTACAAGTCTGTGTTTGTTTGTGTAAATTAGTAAACTGAGTATTTGTGTAATATTGTAAAAGTGTGTAAGTTAATTTAATGAACAGAGAGTATGGGGTGCATGTGCAAGTCTGTGTTTGTTTGTTTAAGCGAGTTGATCTGACCATTTGTGTGAGTTTTGTTAAAGTGTATAAGTTTTATAAGTGTATGCTAGTTTGTGAATGTAAGGGTATTTGTAAATAAGTATATAATATATATTTTCTGTAAGTATTTATGAAATTTATGTAAAAGTGAATGTGCCATGGGTGTTTTATGTAAGTCTGTATATGTTTGTGAGTGTAATTTAAAAGTTTTGGAGTGTATCTTAAAGTGTAAAAGGATGTTGTCTGGGAAAATAAATGAAGACTTGAAGTTTCAGATAGAATAAGATGATGCTTAGGTTATGCTACATAAGTTAAGTTTGGTAATATATATAAGTTATATGTACTTTTGTATTAAGTTCATAGAAAGTTTTTGTCATAGATATAATATAAAGTTATCAAAAGTTATTGTTTATATGACTTACATTACAAGATGTCTTTGGTAAATATTTGCCCTACTAACTAATATATATATGATAGAGAAAACCTTGTTCAAAATCGAAGTTATTTGACTAAGGCATGTTATAAATGCTACAGAGAACCGAGGTATTTTTGTGAGTGACATAACAGGGATTTGTAACATTAAATGTTATTAACATGTTTTGATTGTAAATGTCTTATTGAGGCTGTTACTACTACTAAATAAAAGATAGTTATTTTGCTAAATTTTACATAATGCATGAGTTTATTAGTACACAAAGTTGCATATGTTTACTTTGATATTACTTAAAGTTGTTTATGACTATATAATAGTGTCTTGGGAAGTTTAACACAAACTATAGTTTAAAATACGTTACAGAAGCGAGGTGCTTGACTACTTTTTTATTGAATGAAGAACAATGTTTTCTACAGTGAGAGTATTATTGTACAAAGAAGTTCTGAAGAGTAATTATTTTATATAAAGTCACTTAAAGAGTGCAAATGTTAATTAAATTATATCAAACTTATTATTGTTGTCTTTGAGATATTCTTTAAATGTACGAAGATAAATAGAGAAAAACTTTGACGCTTGAAGATGTCTTAGAAAGTTTATTTGATACTAGAAGGTGACTTAAGGACTAACTGATGACTGAGCATAACTCTGATGACACTGAAAATAACTTTGATGTTTCTGAGAATAACTTTTGATGGCATGAACAACATATTCTTAATGATTCCGAGATTACCTTTGATGACCCTGAGACTAACTTTTGATGGCATGAATAGTATTCTTAATATTTCTGAGATTAAATTTGATGTCTCTGAGAATAACTTCTGATGGCATAAATAGCATTCTTAGTGTCTTAGAGAGTCATTGATGCATAAAGATGTCATGAGAGTAGCATTTGATGCATAAAGATATTTCAGAGAGTAACTTTAGTTTAGAAATGATGTAAAGATGATGTAACTTACTATTTTCTGAAGTTGATTGTTGCATAATGGTGGTTAAGTGTTGAAAGAAGTTACACTTGACTATTTTCAGTTAAGTGAAGAATAAATTTAGTTAAGAACAGTGTTGAAAGATCCCTCTGGCTATTTTTTCTAACTCCATGAATAATAATGACTGTTCAGAAAGTGTTGAAAGAAATTACGCTTCTTCGTAAAACACAGTTGAGAGAAATGTTATTTTAGTTGAGAAATGAAGAAAAGATGAAGAATGTGACTATTTTCAGTTAGGTGACGAATAATTTTAGTAAAGAAATTACAAGAAATGATGATGAACATGACTATTTTCAGTTGATTGACAAATAATTTTAGTTAAGAAACGACAAGAAAAGAATGTCTTACTAAATTTATTACTGTATAGAGTATAGTTTTATTAAAGAACTGTGTTGGTAAGAAATAATAAGTTTATAAAGAAATAAATTGACATAGTTATTTCATAATAATCCTTAGTAAATGACTAAATAAAAAATTCTGTCGTAACTTGTTGAGAATTATTAATGTTACTGTTGATAATACATAACAATGATCTACTTACTGCATGGAAGAAAGAATTGAGTTAAAGAAAAGAATCAGTAACAAGATGAATGGAGAACATGCAAGGGGAATGAGATGAACCTAGACAACACGTCAGAACAGGTAGAGGAGGGATAGATGGAGGAAAATTGTAAGAAAGGGTAGAGAGATGAGCATTAAACATGTAGGGGGGATGTAAAGGATTGGGGGAGTTTGTAAGCCGAAGTAACAAGATTTGCGGAGAACATGCAGGGACATCTAAAGAATTAAGGGTTTTTGTAAGAAAGGGTAGTTAGATGAGTGGAGAACATGTGGAGACCTGGAAAGGAAGTTGTGTATTTACATATGAGTCATGCCAAAATATGATAAGATACACAGTAATAACTGTTTAAGTCTCAAGTAGCATGCAAAGAACTAGAGAGCATGTATGAGAATGCAATGAACACTGAGAACATTTATTTATTTATTTATTTATATACTAGAAGGTACATTAGGTTTGTGAGAATACATAGCATAATACAGTAATTGCACTCTTGTAAAGCCACTAGTACGCGCAGCGTTTCGGGCAGGTCCTTAATCTAACAGATAATTTTAAGTAGGTAAATTCTATCAGAATTAATAAAATGATAACAAATACATTGCAAGAAAAAAAAATTTGATAAGAGAGATTAGTAAGTATATTAAAGCACATTGGTATATTAAAGCTCTGATTGATTACATTGACAGCTTGATTGGTAATTTAAACAAGATAAATAGACACCATACAGCAAATTGACAGTACATATATAAGAAGACAGATATGATCGCAATGATAAAGATGTTCAGATTGGGTACATAAAGATTGGGAGATTGGGTAGCAATAGATACAGTGCAGTTTTAAAGCAAAAGGTAAAAAACTATGAAGATGAAATTAGGTACTTTTTAGTATTGTTTTTGAATGATGCTAAAGTTGGACAGCTTTTCAATTCAATAGGGAGTGAGTTCCATAGACTGGGTCCCTTTATTTGCATAGAGTGTTTACACAAATTAAGTTTGACTCTGGGGATATCAGAGAGATATTTATTTCTGGTGTGGTGATAATGGGTCCTATTACATCTGTCCAGGGAGAGTTTCAGAGCAGGATTTGCATTTAAGAACAGGATTTTGTAAATGTAGTTGACACAAGAGAATTTGTGGAGTGAGATTATGTTTAGCATGTTTAGGGGGTTTAACAAGGGGGCTGAGTGTTGTCTGAAAGCAGAATTTGTTATTATTCTGATAGCAGATTTTTGCTGGGTAATGATGGACTTGAGGTGGTTTGCAGTGGTTGAACCCCATGCACAGATACCATAATTAAGATAGGGATAGATTAGTGCATAATATAGAGAAGAGAGCAGAGTTAGGTACATAATATCTGATTTTGGAGAGTATACCAACTGTTTTAGAGACTTTCTTAGTTATGTGTTGTATGTGGGTACTGAAGTTGAGTCTCTTGTATAGGAATAGGGCAAGAAACTTTCCATCATTTTTATTGCTAATGTTTACATTGTCTATCTGAAGCTGAATTGCATTTGTAGATTTGCTTCCAAATAAGATGTACTTGGTCTTTTCTATGTTAAGTGTTAGTTTGTTGGTTGACATCCATAAGTGGTCTTTTTTTAGTTCATTATTACCAACATTATTTAGTGTATGTGCGTTGGGGTTAGAGTTGATGAGGGTAGTATCATCAACAAACAAAATAGGTTTCAGAATGTTAGAGACGTTAGGCAGATCATTGATGTAAATAAGAAATAAGAGAGGTCCCAAAATGCTGCCCTGTGGCACTCCAACGGTTAATGGTAGAGTGGGAGAGGTTATATTATTGATGGCTACACATTGGTGTCTATCACTAAGATAGGATTGGATATAGTCCAGTGTATGACCTCAAATTCCATAATGATGGAGTTTACGTAAGAGGTAATTGTGATTAACAGTATCAAAGGCCTTTCTCAGGTCAATGAAGAGTCCAATCGGAAACTCATTTTTGTCAAGGGCTGAGTAAATTATATCAAGGAAACTAATAATTGCATCGTTGGTACTCTTTTGGGAGCGGAAGCCAAACTGACAGGGGCTAAGAATGTCAAATTTTACGAGGTAGGAGTAAAGCTGTTTGTAGATAATTTTTTGAAATATTTTTGATAGTATGGGTAGGTTTGATATTGGTCTATAATTGTTTATGTCTGCCAGATTACCTCCTTTATGAACTGGTGTTACTCTTGCTTTTTTAAGGATATCAGGGAAGGTATGACACTCAAGGGATTTGTTGTACAGCAGAGCTATAGGTGGGGCAAGGGCGTGGGAGGCGCTCTTGTATATAATGGATGGTATTTCACTGATGTTCACAGCTTTAGTTTTTAGTGAGTGTATGATGGACACAACATCTGTCGGGCTGACTGGTGAGAGGAGAAGAGAGTTTGGATAGCTGCCTGAGAGATATGTGTTTATATGTGTCTGAGTCTGTGGGATTTTACTGGCAAGGTTAGCACCAACCGATGAAAAGAAGCTACTAAATTCATTCGCCATTTCTAAATCAGATGACGGTGTAAGGCCATCCTTAGAGAGTGTTATCTAGTTGTGGGAGTGTTGTTTACTTCCTAGGAAATTAGAGATGGTTTTCCATGTGCTTTTCATGTTGCCTTTTGCTTCTTTGAATCTAGTCTCATAATATGAAAGTTTAGCTTTTCTTATGATACTAGTAAGCACTGATGAGTACCTCTTAACTACTTCCTTTGTAACTAGCCCAAACCTAAATTTCTTTTCATATTCATGTTTATTGTTGATTGATTTGATTATGCCACTTGTGAGCCACGGGTTATTTTTTCTTTTATCAGTTACTTGTTTGGTAAGGAGTGGACAGTGAGTGTTGTAGAGGCTTAGAGTTTTGGAGAGAAAGAGGTTAGTTAATGAGTTTATATCCTGTGTATTATTAAATTCAGATTCACAGTTAATATTGTGAAGTGCATTAGAAAGATTGCCTAAAGCTGATTCACTGTGTAGCCTGAATGAGAGTTTCTTGCTTTCTGGTGGTGCTGTGTCCATGTTTGCTATGAGGAAGGTAGGATAGTGGTCAGTTGTTCTGTCATAGATTACCCCAGATGTAAGGGGAGCTGTTATATTAGTCCATAAGTGATCCAGAGTAGTGGCAGATGTTTGAGTGACTCGAGTGGGCTTGGGGATTAGCATACAGGAGTGCATGCTGTTACGGAAATAGTCAACTTGAGGGTTGTTTTGAAGACCCAGGTCAATGTTGAAATCACCTCTCAGAATGATGTAATTTTTGTTGAGATTGTTATTTATGATAAGATTCTTTACGTTATCTGAGAATGAAGCTATGTTGGTATTAGGAAATCTATAGATGGCACCGATAGTCAGGGAGGATTTAAGGGATTTACTGGAGAACTTAGCAAAGGTATATTCACAATAGTCGTCTCTATCAATAATGACACTATTGCAGATGAAGGTATCTTTGTAATATATTGCTGTGCCACCTCCTTTTTTATTAGGCCTGCAGTTATGAATGGCTTTATAACCAGCTAAATTGTAGAGTTGGGTATAGTCTTTACTTAGCCAACTTTCTGTTAAAATGATGAATGATAAATTAGTACCTAGTGCTGTGAGTAGTGCATTTATATCAACAAAATGTTTACCAAGTGACCTAACATTTTGTAAGAAACATGTAAGAACATGAACATGTAAGAAACATGTAAGAACAAAATGCATGAACATTTTGTAAAACATGTAAGACTATGCAATGAATTGAACTTGCAGAGAACATGAAAGAGAATGTGTAAACAGTTGTACAGAGAATATGCTGTGAAAATAGTGAAAACACAAAAGAATACAGTAAGATTATTGGTAATTGCTACATTTAAAATTCTTGCAAGGACAGAGTTGAGAATGGATCTGGGGGAGGAAAGGTTTAGGTAGAGTTGTGCAAGGGGTGAGATGCGCGGAGAAGGGGGTGAGAGGGAGAGGTGATGTGGGGGGGGGTGAGGGGGATGGGGGAAGATTTAGAAGGAAGGCGGGAGGGAGAGAAGTAAGTAATTATCAAAAAGAAGGCACCAAACCGGGAAGGCTGTGTAGCACCATCAAATGTGCGGAATAAGCAGAGGGTGCTAAATATCACCAAGGATGCCAATACGAGAACAAAAACGCATAAGGCGAACGATATCAAAAGTATCCGAGTCACCAAGAATACTATCAAGAGACAAGCGACCACGGGGGACGGTCGGAAAACAAGACACACGCTCGTCCCGGAAGTCAAGACATTCAACAAGGATATGCACGATTGTAAGAGGGACAATGCAATTGGAACAATAAGGAGCAGGGCGGCGCTCCATCAAGTGACCATGAGTTAAGCGAGTATGGCCAATACGCAACCTCGCCAGGGCCGTTTCCCATCGCCGGTTACGATGGTAGGAGGACGGCCACGAGAACACACAACATTTAAGAGAACGTAGTTTGTTACCCTTAACAGACGACCAACAATCCTGCCAACGAGTAGGGATGGAGGAATGTATAACCGGGTAAAAGTCGGAATAAGGAACCCCTTTACAAGAGATGGGACAAGAGTGGACAGCTTCCCTGGTGGCAGCATCCGCACGCTCATTAAAAGAGAAACCAATATGGTTGGGAACCCAACAAAACTCAACCGACTTAAATTTACTGTGAACAAGAAATAGCCAATGCTGGATCTCGAAACCACTGGATGAACCGGATTAAAGGACCCAAGAGCCATGAGGGCACTACGAGAGTCAACAACAACTACAAAGGAAGATTGACAACGAGAGAGCAGGAGAAGACGAGCATAGAGAATAGCATAACGCTCCGCTGTGAAGATGTTAGTCTCCGGAGGTAAGCGACACATATAAGTGTGATCAAGAAAAACAACAGAGTAGCGAACACCGTCCGCAGACTTAGACCCATCGGTAAAGACGGAAACGGAGTGGGAGTGAGAAGAAAAGTGCTCAAGGAAAAGGCGTTTTAGAACCGTAGGAGGGTTAAAAGCTTTAGGGATGTGGGTCAAGGAAGTACAAAACTGCGGAAGGGGGACACTCCACGGGGGCAAAGAAGGAAGAACACTAGGAGAAATATTAAAAATACGAATGGAAAGAGAATCCTGTAAGCGAGATAACCGGACAGAAAGAGGGAGAGGAAGTGGTGAAGAGGAACAGGAACCGCAGGAGGGGTAAAGGTTAAAGCACGACAGAGGCGAGAGGAAGGATGTTGCAACGACCGCGCAAGATAGCGAAGGCAGTAGCGATCACGGCGGTCCTGGAGAGATAGGAAGCCAGTGTCAACATACAAGCGGAGAACGGGAGTCGAACGAAAGGCACCAGAACTGAGGCGCAACCCAATATGGTGCAAAGCATCAAGACGGCGAAGGATAGAAGGAGAAGCAGACGAGTAAGCAGGGCAATCATAATCGAGCTTAGACAGGACGAGAGAGGAATGTAAAGCAAGGAGAGTGCGCCTATCCGCTCCCCAAGAAGTATGGGACTATACCTGAAGGAGGGTAAGGGCCTTAGAACACTCAACATGGAGGTAAGAGATATGGGGCGACCAAGACAAACGAGTGTCAAAGAATAACCCCAAAAGCTTTGTGGAATCTTTGTACTCAAGGGGATGACCATAAAGTGACAAAGAGGGACGAAGAACGACCCGTTTCCGAGTAAAGGTCATGGCACAAGTCTTAGAAGTAGAGAACTTGAAGCCATGATCGGTGGCCCAAGACGACACGGCATCAATCGCAAGTTGAAGCCGGCGTTGAAGGAGAGGCGAATCATCACCCCTGACAGCAAAGGGTAAGATCATCGACATAGAGAGAGGAGAAGACTCCTGAAGGAAGTGAGGAAAGAAGATCATTGAGGGCAACCAGAAATAGAGTAGTTCTCAGAACACTACCCTGGGGCACACCTTCGTATAGCTGAAAAGAAGCAGAGAGAGCGGTACCAAGGCGCACCCGAAAGGAACGACGAGAGAGGAAGCTGCAGAGAAAGAGAGGGAGATGACCACGAAGGCCAAAAGAATGAAGCTGGGATAGAATATGATAGCGCCAAGTGGTGTCGTAAGCCTTTTCCAGGTCAAAAAGAACGGCAACAACGGAGGTCTTCGCAGCAAAAGCAGTACGAATATTGACCTCCAAGTTCACCAGGACATCTGTCGTGCTGCGGCACTTGCGGAAACCAAATTGAGAAGAGAAGAGGAGGTGATGGTGTTCCAGAAAACACATCAGACGAACGTTAACCATACGTTCAAAGAGTTTGCAGACACAACGTGTGAGGGGCAATAAGGTGAAAGTCCTTAGGGGATGTTCCCAGAGACCCTGGTTTGCGAACAGGGAGGACAACGGCATCGAGCCGCCAGTCCTCAGGGACTGACGACGACTCCCAGATCCGATTATACAGACTCAGTAAATACTGAGATGTGCACAGAGGGAGATGGCAAAGCATCTCAATGAATGCCATCGGAGCCCGCCGCTGTAGAACCGCAGAGGGCCAGGGCAGAACGAAGTTCAGAGAGAAGGGATCATTATAGGGAAGCTGAAGACGAGTGCAGAAATCTAAAGGACGAGATTGAAGGACAGATTTACGAAGAAGGAAAGATTGGGGAAGATGAAGACCAGAGCTAACAGAAGAAAAGGGAACCCAGTTCGGTAGCGACCTGCAACGGGTCCGCCACAAGAGTACCACGGAGGTGAAGGACCGGTGAAACATCAGGAACGAACTTACCCGCTATCTTGCGGATACGCTTCCAGATCTGTGGCAGAGGAGGTTTCGGACGTAATGGTGGAGACATAAGATGCCCAACATTCACGTTTAGCCATACGGATGGCCCTACGGGCCACCGCACTTGCCTTCCAAAAGAAAAGAACAAAATTGGCCGTCTACCGACAGCGGTGTCTCTTCCAGGCTGCATGCTTACAGTGGACAGCCCGAGCACAGTCCGCATTCCACCAGGGCACGCCCTGCCGTGGACCCTGAGAGGAAGAGCGAGGAATAGAGCAGAGGGCAGCTTCGAAGACAGTGTCATGAAAAAAGAGGAGAGAGCGAGGGAGAGGCAGAAGGGAGAGGTCAGAGAGATCAGCACTGAGGGTAAATAGGTTCCAATCCGCTTTAGCAAACTGTCACCTAGGGAAGGAGAGAGGAGAGTGAAAAGAAAAAAAAGTAACAAGGATGGGAAAATGGTCACTGCCATGGAGGTCATCAAGAACCTGCCACGTGAAATCCAAGTAAAGAGAAGACGAGCAAAGAGAAAGATCAAGACAGGAAAGGGTACGAGTCCGAGAGTTCAAATGCGCGGGTTCACGAGAATTCAGAAGAGACAGGGAAGAACAGAGGATAAACGGCTCAAAAAGGCGACCTCGGGTGTTCGTCAGAACATCACCCCAAAGGGAATGACGACAATTGAAATCACCCAGCAGAAGCACACGCTCCGGCATGGAGTCCAGGAGGTGTTTCAGATCAGGAAGAGAAAGCGGGACACTCGGAGGGGAGATAAATGGAACAAACAGTGTACCATTTCCCCACAAAGATACGGGCAGCAGAACAATGGTGAGACGAAGGAAAAAGTAAGGGGACAAAGGGAAAATCAGAGCGAATCAAGAGAGCAGAACAGTTGGGAGCCCAAGCAACAGCTGGGGGGAGGGAGGAGAGAAAGGAATAGCCACGAAAGCGACCAGGACGAGCACCAAGCATCAGCTCCTGGAGACAGACACACAGGGGCGAAAACCGCGAAATCAGAAGTTGGAGTTCAAGGAAATTGGCGTAATAATCTCGAACGTTCCATTGAAGAATAGACATCGACGAGAAGAGAAAGGACAACAACAGAGAACAATGAAGAAACAAAGGCGAAAGAGCAACAGAGCACGTTAAAGAAGATCAGGGTCAGCAAAGTCAGGGTTAGGGGGGCATGGGTAAACTGAGCAAAGACAGAGGGAAGGAAGCGGGAGAACAGACCAGAGGCGGACGGGCGGGGTCCGGAGGAAGAGGAGGAGACAACCGAGAGGAGCAGTCAAGGACAGCAGCAGGAAGAGTGGGAGGAGAAAGAGGGGAGCGCACCTCAACAAGGGCAGCAACCGAGAGGGAAGCGGGGGTCAAAGAAACCTCCATAGCAGGAACAGGGGGCGCAACCACCGAAATGGGAAGGGAAGGAGTGATAGAATCAGAAGTAGGGGCCGAGGAAGAAAGCGAAGCCTTCTTACCTGCCGGGAAGGAGGAAGGAGAAGAGCCAGGCTTACACTTCTGACTTAAAGAGACAGGTGTCCCAGCAACTACGTACTGGACAACGGATTCCAGCGTCTCAACAGGAGAAGCTGAACGAGAGCACACACGACGGCCATTAGGAGAGCGATGGACATCAGCCCGCACTGACAGGTGGCAGGGAGAGTCAATAAACGGAGGAGAAGGATGGGAAGGAGGATCGGAGGGAGACGAGGAAGAAAACACAGGAGACATGACAGACCGGGCAGAAAGAAGGGGAACCCCAGACAGAGGACCCGGAGGGGGACCCTTCAGGACAGAACTCAAAGGAACAGAGGAGGGGGCAGTGGGCGTATCAGGGTCCAAGGCCCGGAAATGGTTGTAAGTCTGAGGAAGGTGGGAAGGACGTGGAGCGCAACACGTGAGCATAAGAGACGTTAGCATAAGGCGGGAGCAGACAAACCTGGCACCTCGCGTCAGGAAAAGACAAACGCTCCCGGTGCTTCAAGTTGAGGACGGCTGCCTCAAGCTTGTAATGGACACACGCACGGGAGAAGGTAGGATGGGCCTCACCGCAGTTGAGGCAACGAGCCTGGGGAGAAGTGCACTCCGACTTAGAGTGAACTTTGTCCCCACACAAAGGACAGAGAGAGACAGTCCCAGAGCAGCGGAGGGCACCATGCCCAAACCTCCAACACTTGTTACAGAGCCTAGGAAAAGGAATGTACTCCTGAACAGAGCACCTGGCACCAGCAAGAATGACAGAGGGTGGAAGGGTCCAACCATCAAAGGTAATCTTCACAACCCGAAGGGGTTGACAGCGATGACCACGAAGGGGACGAGTAAACGAGTCTACCTGTAGGACAGAATGGCCTTGGACCTCAAGGATATGTCGAATATCATCGTGATAGTCCTGCAGATTCCGAACACCGGTCGCAATATGGGGCGGGAGGAGAATAGTGCCAACACTGGCATTCAACACTGGCCTTTTGTGCCTCTAGGCGGCCTTTTTATGGGCCTCTTGGCGTCCCCTTTATGCGCCTCTAGGCGGCCTCTTTATGTGCCTCTAGGCTGCCCCTTTATGATCCTCTAGGTAGCCCCTTTATGTGCCTCTAAGCAGCGTCTTTATGTGCCTCTAGGCAGTCCCTTTATGTGCCTCTAGGCGGACTTTTATGAACCTCGAGGCGGCTCCTTTATCTGCTTCTAGGCGGTCCCTTTTTGTACCTCTAGGTGATCTCTTTATGGGCCTCGAGGCGGCCTCTTTATGTGCCTCTAGGCTGCCCCTTTAAGTGCCTCTAGGCGGCCTCTTTATGTGCCTCTAGGCTGCCCCTTTATGTGCCTCTAGGCGGCCCCTTTATGTACCTCTAGGCGGCTTCTTTATGTGCCTCTAGGCGGCTTCTTTATGTGCCTCTAGGCGGCCCCTTTATGTGCCTCTAGGCGGCCCTTTATGTGCCTCTAGGCAGCCCCTTTATGTGCCTCTAGGCGGCCTTTTTATGTGCCTCAAGGTGACATTTTTATGTGCCTCTAGGCGGCCCTTTATGTGCCTCTAGGCGGCCCCTTTATGTGCCTCGAGGCGGCCCCTTTATGTGCCTCTTGGCGGCCTTTTTTTGGGCCTCTTGGCGTCTCTTTATGTGCCTCTAGGCAGCCCCTTTATGTGCCTCATGGCGGCCCCTTTATGTGCCTCTTGGCGGCCTTTTATGTGCCTCTAGGCTGCCCTTTTATGGACCTGTAGGCGGCCTCTTTATGTTCCTCTAGGTGGCCTCTTTATGCGCCTCTGGGTGGCCATTTTATGTGCCTCTAGGCGGCCATTTTATGTGCCTCTAGTTGGCCATTTTATATGATGAGCCTCTACGCGGCCCGCCATCATTGCTCCTATAAGAGACTCTCAGGGGACGGAAGTTTACTTGTAGTAAACTCCATGTAAGTTGTTAACATTATACTGTGAATATTGTCCACAAGAGAGCGGAGGGGGAGAGGGCGATCTACACAGAAGCTCAGCTGGGAACCCTTGCAAGAAAATAAATAAATAATTCAAAGCCTAATTAATATGATATAGCAAAGTTCGTGGTAGGGGGTAGCTTTGGTACTCTTGAAAGTTGTACTCCCTACATATATGCCATTCCCTGTTGGGCACATACCCAGCAGGAATTACTGTTAGAAATTAGGTGAGGCTAGCTCCCTGAGTAGGGTCTTCTAGCTCGCATAGACAGAGAAGCAGACATTATTTCTTATTGATACAGATTTATCATTTCTTGTTCTATTTTGTGATGATGCAGTTAACAACTTATTATTACTACCTTCGACATAACTTTTCATCCTTTTGACAACATCAATAATATCAACTATACTTTCCGAAGAATGTGTAAACATAGCTTCCTTAATCTCTTTTAATAATGGAGATTTCTAATTCCTGAGATCAACTTTGTCATTCTTCTCTTTATGGGTTCAAGTCAAATTATGTCCAGTATATTGTATGTTGACCAAACTGAACTGCATAATCTAAATAGGTCCTTACAAGAACAAGATAAAGGCAGAGAATAACATTACTAAATGCTACACCGTATATTTCTGTGTGAGAAAATGAGCACCATTACTCTACCTAAACCAGAAGCCAACACCACAATGATCACAGGAGTTAGGTTAAAATATTGACAAGTTTGTGTCAATAAAGTTAAGTTTTAAGTTATAAAATAAAACAAAATGCAGGAGGCAGACTTTGGAATTTTATTTGTTTTAGTGATCTCAAAAATGTATTTCTGGTCCAATGTTTAACACTAACATCTTGTTTTAATTAGGGGCCGCCTAGAGGCACATATAGAGGTCGTCTAGAAGTACTTAAAGGGGCCGCCTAGAGGCACATATAGAGGTCGTCTAGAAGTTCTTAAAGGGGGCCGCCTAGAGGCACATAAAGAGCCGTCTAGTGGTACATAAAGGGGCCGCTTAAAGGCACATAAAATGGCCGCCTAGAGGCACATAAAGAGGCCGCCAAGAGGTACATAAAGGGGCCGCCACGAGGCACATAAAAAGGCCACCTAGAGGCACATAAAGAGGCGCACAAAGTGGCCACCTAGAGGTACATAAAGGGCCGCCTAGAGGCACATAAAGGAGCAGCCTAGAGGCACTTAAAGAGACAGCCTGGAGACAAATAAAGGTGTCGCCTAGAGGCACATAAAGGGGCCGCCTAGAGGCACATAAAGGGGCCGCCTAGAGGCACATAAAGGGCCGTCTAGAGGTACATAAAGGGGCCGCTTAAAGGCACATAAGAGGCCGCCTAGAGGAACATAATGGGTCACCTGGAGGTACATAAATGGCAGCCTAGAGGTACATAAAGGGCCGCCTAGAGGCACATAAAGGGCCGCCTAGAGGAACATAATGGGTCACCTGGGGGAACATAAATGGTCCGCCTATAGGCACATAAAAGAGCCTCCAAGAGGTACATAAAGGGGTCGCCAAGAGGCACATAATGGGGCCGCCTAGAGGTACATAAAGAGGCCGCCTTGAAGCACATAAAGGTGACGCCTAGAGGCACATAAAGGGGCCACCTAGAGGTGCATAAAAGGCCGCCTAGAGGTACATAAAGGGCCGCCTAGAGGTACATAAAAGGGCCGCCTAGAGGCACATAAAGGGCAGCCTAGAGGCACATAAAGGGCCGCCTAGAGGCACATAAAGGGCCACCTAGAGCCACATAAAGGGCCACCTAGAGGTGCATAAAGGGCCGCCTAGAGGCACATAAAGGGCCGAATAGAGGCACATAGAGGGCCGCCTAGAGGCACATAGAGGGCCGCCTAGAGGCACATAGAGGGGCGCCTAGAGGTACATAAAGGGGGCCGTCTAGAGGCACATAAAGGAGCCGCCTAGAGGTACAAAAAGGGTCGCCTAGAGGCACATAAATGGCCGCCTAGAGGCACATAAAGGGCCGCCTAGAGGCACATAGAGGGCCGCCTAGAGGCACATAGAGGGCCGCCTAGAGGTACATAAAGGGCCGCCTAGAGGCACATAAAGGGCCGCCTAGAGGCACATAGAGGACCGCCTATCGGCACATAGAGGGCCGCCTAGAGGCACATAAAGGGCCGCCTAGAGGCACATAAAGGGCCGCCTAGAGGCACATAGAGGGCCGCCTAGAGGCACATAGAGGGCCGCCTAGAGGCACATAGAGGGCCGCCTAGAGGTACATAAAGGGCCGCCTAGAGGCACATAGAGGGCCTCCTAAAGGCACATAAAGGGCCGCCTAGAGGAACATAAAGGGGCCGCCTAGAGGCACATAAAGGGGCCGCCTAGAGGCACATAAAGGGGCCGCCTGGAGGCACATAAAGGGCCGCCTAGAGGTACATAAAGGGGCCGCCTAGAGGCACATAAAAGGGCCCCCTAGAGGCACATATACGGGTCGCCAAGAGGCACATAAAGGGGCCGCCAAGAGGCATATAAAAGGGCCGCCTAGAATCGCATGAAGGGCCTCCTAGACGCACATAAAGGGGCCGCCTAGAGGCACATAAAGGGCCGCCTAGAGGCACATAAAGAGGCCGCCTAGAGGCATATAAAGGGGCCGCCTAGAGGCACATAAAGGAGCTACCAAGAGGCACTTAAAGGGCCGCCTAGAGGCATATAAAAGGGAAGCTAAGAGACACATAAAGGGGCAGCCTAGAGGCATATAAAGAGGCCGCCTAGAGGCACATAAAGGGGCCGCCAAGAGGAACATAAAGGGGCCACCTAGAGGCACATAAAGAGGCCGCCTAGAGGCATATAAAGGGCCGCCAGGAGGCACATAAAAGGGCAGCCTAGAGGCATATAAAGAGGCCACTTAGAGGCACGTAAAGGGGCCGCCTAGAGTCACATAAGAGGCGCCATCTAGAGGCACATAAAAGGGCCGCCTAGAGGCACATAAAGGGCTGCCTAAAGGCACATAAAGGGGCCGCCTAGAGGCACATAAAGGGGCCGCCTAGAGACACATAAAGAGGCCACCTAGATTCACATAAAGGGGCCGCCTAGAGGCACATAAAGGCGCCGCCTAGAGGCGTATATGGGGCTACCTAGCAGTAAATAGGTACTTGGGAGTTAGACGACTGTTGCTGGCTGCTGCCTGGGTGTGTGTGTGTGGGGGGGGGGGGTTTAGTTAGGTAGTAACAGTTGAGTGATTGACAGTTGAGAGGCGGGCGGAAAGAGCAGAGCTCAACCCCCACAAGCACAACTAGGTCAATACAGAGAAAGAGGAAGACACATAAGTAAACACGCAGAGAGAGAGACAGACACAGATACTGATCTGGGGTATCTCACATAGTACTATATAACAACATAAGAATAACATAAACTGCATAGGACCCATTCTTCTTTACCACACCGCTCCCATTTATATTCTCCCAAACTCATTCACGTGTGTCTAACCTACGCTTGAAACAATCCGGCGATCCCACACCTATTGTCTTACCTGATAATTTGTACATAAATCAACAACCGTTTCCATACGAACATTGACACAGGTCTTTCATGAATATAAACTTGTCCAATTTATATCCAGTGTTACCTTAATTTTTTGTATTTAAAACCTTATTTATATCCCATCTATCTATTTATATATTTCAATAATCTCGCCCCTTATTCGTCGACTTTATAGAGAATGTGAATTTAGTTTTTCTTAATCTCTCTTCATAAAGGAGGTTTCTAATTCCTGTTATTGATTGTTATTATTCTCTGAACAAGACCAAGTGAACTTATGTTCATTCTGTAATACAGAGACCAACAATGAACAGTATAATCCAACTGGGGCTCAACAAGGGCAGGAGCAAGGTGAACAATTCTATTAGATATATTGGTGCTACAACATCTAGAAATATATCCCAGAATACTCTTACCTTTATTCAATATATTTATGTACTAAACTGAAACTTCCAGTCTTTCAAGTAACTTGAATAACCTGTCTTCCTTCTGAACTAGCAACAGTCTTCCTTCTGAACTAGCAACAGTCTTCCTTCTGAACTAGCAACAGTCTTCCTTCTGAACTAGCACCAGTCTTCCTTGTGAACTAGCAACAGTCTTCCTTCTGAACTAGCAACAGTCTTCCTTCTGAACTAGCAACAGTCTTCCTTCTGAACTAGCAACAGTCTTCCTCCTGAACTAGCACCAGTCTTCCTTCTGAACTAGCAACAGTCTTCCTTCTGAACTAGCAACAGTCTTCCTTCTGAACTAGCAACAGTCTTCCTTCTGAACTAGCACCAGTCTTCCTTCTGAACTAGCAACAGTCTTCCTTCTGAACTAGCAACAGTCTTCCTTCTGAACTAGCAACAGTCTTCCTTCTGAACTAGCAACAGTCTTCCTTCTGAACTAGCAACTGTCTTCCTTCTGAACTAGTAACAGCCTTCCTCCTGAACTAGCAACAGTCTTCCTTCTGAACTAGCAACAGTCTTCCTTCTGTACTAGCAACAGTCTTCCTTCTGAACTAGCAACAGTCTTCCTTCTGAACTAGCAACAGCCATCCTTCTGAACTAGCAACAGTCTTCCTTCTGAACTAGCAACAGTCTTCCTTCTGAACTAGCAACTGTCTTCCTTCTGAACTAGCAACAGTCTTCCTTCTGAACTAGAAACAGTCTTCCTCCTGAACTAGCAACAGTCCTCCTTCTGTACTAGCAACTGTCTTCCTTCTGAACTAGCAACAATCTTCCTCCTGAACTAGCAACAATCTTCCTTCTGAACTAGCACCAGTCTTCCTCCTGAACTAGCAACAGTCTTCCTTCTGAACTAGCAACAGTCTTCCTCCTGAACTAGCAACAGTCTTCCTTCTAAACTAGCAACTGTCTTCCTTCTAAACTAGTAACAGCCTTCCTCCTGAACTAGCAACAGTCTTCCTTCTGAACTAGCAACAGTCTTCCTTCTGTACTAGCAACAGTCTTCCTTCTGAACTAGCAACTGTCTTCCTTCTGAACTAGTAACAGCCTTCCTCCTGAACTAGCACCAGTCTTCCTCCTGAACTAGCAACAGTCTTCCTTCTGAACTAGCAACAGTCTTCCTCCTGAACTAGCAACAGTCTTCCTCCTGAACTAGCAACAGTCTTCCTTCTGAACTAGCAACTGTCTTCCTCCTGAACTAGCAACAGTCTTCCTTCTGAACTAGCAACAGTCTTCCTTCTGTACTAGCAACAGTCTTCCTCCTGAACTAGCAACAGTCTTCCTTCTGAACTAGCAACAATCTTCCTCCTGAACTAGCAACAGTCTTCCTTCTGAACTAGCAACTGTCTTCCTTCTGAACTAGTAACAGTCTTCCTTCTGAACTAGCAACAGTCTTCCTTCTGAACTAGCACCAGTCTTCCTCCTGAACTAGCAACAGTCTTCCTTCTGAACTAGCAACAGTCTTCCTTCTGTACTAGCAACAGTCTTCCTTCTGAACTAGCAACAGTCTTCCTTCTGAACTAGCAACTGTCTTCCTTCTGAACTAGCACCAGTCTTCCTTCTGAACTAGCAACTGTCTTCCTTCTGAACTAGCAACTGTCTTCCTTCTGAACTAGCAACAGTCTTCCTCCTGAACTAGCAAGTCTTCCTTCTGAACTAGCACCAGTCTTCCTCCTGAACTAGCAACAGTCTTCCTTCTGAACCTGCAACAGTCTTCCTTCTGAACTAGCAACAGGCTTCCTTCTGAACTAGCAACAGTCTTCCTTCTGAACTAGCAACAGTCTTCCTTCTGAACTAGCAACAGTCTTCCTTCTGAACTAGCAACAGTCTTCCTTCTAAACTAGCAACAGTCTTCCTTCTGAACTAGCAACAGTGTTCCTTGTGAACCAGCAACAGTCTTCCTTGTGAACCAGCAACAGTCTTCCTTCTGAACTAGCAAGAGTGTTCCTTGTGAACCAGCAAGAGTGTTCCTTGTGAACCAGCAACAGTGTTCCTTGTGAACCAGCAACAGTCTTCCTTCTGAACTAGCAAGAGTGTTCCTTGTGAACCAGCAACAGTGTTCCTTGTGAACCAGCAACAGTGTTCCTTGTGAACCAGCAAGAGTGTTCCTTGTGAACCAGCAACAGTGTTCCTTGTGAACCAGCAAGAGTGTTCCTTGTGAACCAGCAAGAGAGTTCCTTGTGAACCAGCAACAGTGTTCCTTGTGAACCAGCAACAGTGTTCCTTGTGAACCAGCAACAGTGTTCCTTGTGAACCATCAACAGTGTTCCTTGTGAACCAGCAACAGTGTTCCTTGTGAACCAGCAAGTGTTCCTTGTGAACCAGCAACAGTGTTCCTTGTGAACCAGCAACAGTGTTTCTTGTGAACCATCAACAGTGTTCCTTGTGAACCAGCAACAGTGTTCCTTGTGAACCAGCAACAGTGTTTCTTGTGAACCAGCAACAGTGTTCCTTGTGAACCAGCAAGAGTGTTCCTTGTGAACCAGCAACAGTGTTCCTTGTGAACCAGCAACAGTGTTCCTTGTGAACCAGCAACAGTGTTCCTTGTGAACCAGCAACAGTGTTCCTTGTGAACCAGCAACAGTGTTCCTTGTGAACCAGCAACAGTGTTCCTTGTGAACCAGCAACAGTGTTCCTTATTAACCAAAAACAGTGTTCCTTGTGAACCAGCAACAGTGTTCCTTGTTAACCAGCAATAGTGTTCCTTGTGAACCAGCAACAGTGTTCCTTATGAACCAAAAACAGTGTTCCTTGTGAACCAGCAACAGTGTTCCTTGTGAACCAGCAAGAGTGTTCCTTGTGAACCAGCAACAGTGTTCCTTCTGAACTAGCAACAGTCTTCCCTCTGAACTAGCAACAGTCTTCCTTCTGAACTAGCAACAGTCTTCCTTCTGAACTAGCACCAGTCTTCCTCCTGAACTAGCAACAGTCTTCCTTCTGAACTAGCAACAGTCTTCCTTCTGAACTAGCAACAGTCTTCCTTCTGAACTAGCAACTGTCTTCCTATTGAACTAGTAACAGCCTTCCTCCTGAACTAGCAACAGTCTTCCTTCTGAACTAGCAACAGTCTTCCTTCTGTACTAGCACCAGTCTTCCTCCTGAACTAGCAACAGTCTTCCTTCTGAACTAGCAACAGTCTTCCTCCTGAACTAGCAACAGTCTTCCTCCTGAACTAGCAACAGTCTTCCTTCTGAACTAGCAACTGTCTTCCTCCTGAACTAGCAACAGTCTTCCTTTTGAACTAGCAACAGTCTTCCTTCTGTACTAGCAACAGTCTTCCTCCTGAACTAGCAACAGTCTTCCTTATGAACTAGCAACAATCTTCCTCCTGAACTAGCAACAGTCTTCCTTCTGAACTAGCAACTGTCTTCCTTCTGAACTAGTAACAGCCTTCCTTCTGAACTAGCAACAGTCTTCCTTCTGAACTAGCACCAGTCTTCCTCCTGAACTAGCAACAGTCTTCCTTCTGAACTAGCAACAGTCTTCCTTCTGTACTAGCAACAGTCTTCCTTCTGAACTAGCAACAGTCTTCCTTCTGAACTAGCAACTGTCTTCCTTCTGAACTAGCACCAGTCTTCCTTCTGAACTAGCAACTGTCTTCCTTCTGAACTAGCAACTGTCTTCCTTCTGAACTAGCAACAGTCTTCCTCCTGAACTAGCAAGTCATCCTTCTGAACTAGCACCAGTCTTCCTCCTGAACTAGCAACAGTCTTCCTTCTGAACTAGCAACAGTCTTCCTTCTGAACTAGCAACAGTCTTCCTTCTGAACTAGCAACAGTCTTCCTTCTGAACTAGCAACAGTCTTCCTTCTGAACTAGCAACAGTCTTCCTTCTGAACTAGCAACAGTCTTCCTTCTAAACTAGCAACAGTCTTCCTTCTGAACTAGCAACAGTCTTCCTTGTGAACCAGCAACAGTCTTCCTTGTGAACCAGCAACAGTCTTCCTTCTGAACTAGCAAGAGTGTTCCTTGTGAACCAGCAAGAGTGTTCCTTGTGAACCAGCAAGAGTGTTCCTTGTGAACCAGCAACAGTCTTCCTTCTGAACTAGCAAGAGTGTTCCTTGTGAACCAGCAAGAGTGTTCCTTGTGAACCAGCAACAGTGTTCCTTGTGAACCAGCAAGAGTGTTCCTTGTGAACCAGCAAGAGTGTTCCTTGTGAACCAGCAAGAGTGTTCCTTGTGAACCAGCAAGAGTGTTCCTTGTGAACCAGCAACAGTGTTCCTTGTGAACCAGCAACAGTGTTCCTTGTGAACCAGCAACAGTGTTCCTTGTGAACCATCAACAGTGTTCCTTGTGAACCAGCAACAGTGTTCCTTGTGAACCAGCAAGTGTTCCTTGTGAACCAGCAACAGTGTTCCTTGTGAACCAGCAACAGTGTTCCTTGTGAACCATCAACAGTGTTCCTTGTGAACCAGCAACAGTGTTCCTTGTGAACCAGCAACAGTGTTTCTTGTGAACCAGCAACAGTGTTCCTTGTGAACCAGCAACAGTGTTCCTTGTGAACCAGCAACAGTGTTCCTTGTGAACCAGCAACAGTGTTCCTTGTGAACCACCAACAGTGTTCCTTGTGAACCAGCAACAGTGTTCCTTGTGAACCAGCAACAGTGTTCCTTGTGAACCAGCAACAGTGTTCCTTATTAACCAAAAACAGTGTTCCTTGTGAACCAGCAACAGTGTTCCTTGTTAACCAGCAATAGTGTTCCTTGTGAACCAGCAACAGTGTTCCTTGTGAACCAGCAAGAGTGTTCCTTGTGAACAAGCAACAGTGTTCCTTCTGAACTAGCAACAGTCTTCCCTCTGAACTAGCAACAGTCTTCCTTCTGAACTAGCAACAGTCTTCCTTCTGAACTAGCACCAGTCTTCCTCCTGAACTAGCAACAGTCTTCCTTCTGAACTAGCAACAGTCTTCCTTCTGAACTAGCAACAGTCTTCCTTCTGAACTAGCAACTGTCTTCCTATTGAACTAGTAACAGCCTTCCTCCTGAACTAGCAACAGTCTTCCTTCTGAACTAGCAACAGTCTTCCTTCTGTACTAGCACCAGTCTTCCTTCTGAACTAGCAACAGTCTTCCTTCTGAACTAGCAACAGTCTTCCTTCTGAACTAGCAACAGTCTTCCTTTTGAACTAGCAACTGTCTTCCTTCTGAACTAGCAACAGTCTTCCTCCTGAACTAGCAACAGTCTTCCTTCTGAACTAGCAACAGTCTTCCTTCTGAACTAGCAACAGTCTTCCTTCTGAACTAGCAACAGTCTTCCTTCTGAACTAGCAACAGTCTTCCTTCTGAACTAGCACCAGTCTTTCTTCTGAACTAGCAACAGTCTTCCTTCTGAACTAGCAACAGTCTTCCTTCTGAACTAGCAACAGTCTTCCTTCTGAACTAGCAACTGTCTTCCTTCTGAACTAGTAACAGCCTTCCTCCTGAACTAGCAACAGTCTTCCTTCTGAACTAGCAACAGTCTTCCTTCTGTACTAGCAACAGTCTTCCTTCTGAACTAGCAACAGTCTTCCTTCTGAACTAGCAACAGCCATCCTTCTGAACTAGCAACAGTCTTCCTTCTGAACTAGCAACAGTCTTCCTTCTGAACTAGCAACTTTCTTCCTTCTGAACTAGCAACAGTCTTCCTTCTGAACTAGAAACAGTCTTCCTCCTGAACTAGCAACAGTCTTCCTTCTGAACTAGGAACTGTCTTCCTTCTGAACTAGCAACAATCTTCCTCCTGAACTAGCAACAATCTTCCTTCTGAACTAGCACCAGTCTTCCTCCTGAACTAGCAACAGTCTTCCTTCTGAACTAGCAACAGTCTTCCTCCTGAATTAGCAACAGTCTTCCTTCTGAACTAGCAACTGTCTTCCTTCTGAACTAGTAACAGCCTTCCTCCTGAACTAGCAACAGTCTTCCTTCTGAACTAGCAACAGTCTTCCTTCTGTACTAGCAACAGTCTTCCTTCTGAACTAGCAACTGTCTTCCTTCTGAACTAGTAACAGCCTTCCTCCTGAACTAGCACCAGTCTTCCTCCTGAACTAGCAACAGTCTTCCTTCTGAACTAGCAACAGTCTTCCTCCTGAACTAGCAACAGTCTTCCTCCTGAACTAGCAACAGTCTTCCTTCTGAACTAGCAACAGTCTTCCTTCTGAACTAGCAACTGTCTTCCTATTGAACTAGTAACAGCCTTCCTCCTGAACTAGCAACAGTCTTCCTTGTGAACCAGCAACAGTCTTCCTTCTGAACTAGCAAGAGTGTTCCTTGTGAACCAGCAAGAGTGTTCCTTGTGAACCAGCAAGAGTGTTCCTTGTGAACCAGCAACAGTCTTCCTTCTGAACTAGCAAGAGTGTTCCTTGTGAACCAGCAAGAGTGTTCCTTGTGAACCAGCAACAGTGTTCCTTGTGAACCAGCAAGAGTGTTCCTTGTGAACCAGCAAGAGTGTTCCTTGTGAACCAGCAAGAGTGTTCCTTGTGAACCAGCAAGAGTGTTCCTTGTGAACCAGCAACAGTGTTCCTTGTGAACCAGCAACAGTGTTCCTTGTGAACCAGCAACAGTGTTCCTTGTGAACCATCAACAGTGTTCCTTGTGAACCAGCAACAGTGTTCCTTGTGAACCAGCAAGTGTTCCTTGTGAACCAGCAACAGTGTTCCTTGTGAACCAGCAACAGTGTTCCTTGTGAACCATCAACAGTGTTCCTTGTGAACCAGCAACAGTGTTCCTTGTGAACCAGCAACAGTGTTTCTTGTGAACCAGCAACAGTGTTCCTTGTGAACCAGCAACAGTGTTCCTTGTGAACCAGCAACAGTGTTCCTTGTGAACCAGCAACAGTGTTCCTTGTGAACCACCAACAGTGTTCCTTGTGAACCAGCAACAGTGTTCCTTGTGAACCAGCAACAGTGTTCCTTGTGAACCAGCAACAGTGTTCCTTATTAACCAAAAACAGTGTTCCTTGTGAACCAGCAACAGTGTTCCTTGTTAACCAGCAATAGTGTTCCTTGTGAACCAGCAACAGTGTTCCTTGTGAACCAGCAAGAGTGTTCCTTGTGAACAAGCAACAGTGTTCCTTCTGAACTAGCAACAGTCTTCCCTCTGAACTAGCAACAGTCTTCCTTCTGAACTAGCAACAGTCTTCCTTCTGAACTAGCACCAGTCTTCCTCCTGAACTAGCAACAGTCTTCCTTCTGAACTAGCAACAGTCTTCCTTCTGAACTAGCAACAGTCTTCCTTCTGAACTAGCAACTGTCTTCCTATTGAACTAGTAACAGCCTTCCTCCTGAACTAGCAACAGTCTTCCTTCTGAACTAGCAACAGTCTTCCTTCTGTACTAGCACCAGTCTTCCTTCTGAACTAGCAACAGTCTTCCTTCTGAACTAGCAACAGTCTTCCTTCTGAACTAGCAACAGTCTTCCTTTTGAACTAGCAACTGTCTTCCTTCTGAACTAGCAACAGTCTTCCTCCTGAACTAGCAACAGTCTTCCTTCTGAACTAGCAACAGTCTTCCTTCTGAACTAGCAACAGTCTTCCTTCTGAACTAGCAACAGTCTTCCTTCTGAACTAGCAACAGTCTTCCTTCTGAACTAGCACCAGTCTTTCTTCTGAACTAGCAACAGTCTTCCTTCTGAACTAGCAACAGTCTTCCTTCTGAACTAGCAACAGTCTTCCTTCTGAACTAGCAACTGTCTTCCTTCTGAACTAGTAACAGCCTTCCTCCTGAACTAGCAACAGTCTTCCTTCTGAACTAGCAACAGTCTTCCTTCTGTACTAGCAACAGTCTTCCTTCTGAACTAGCAACAGTCTTCCTTCTGAACTAGCAACAGCCATCCTTCTGAACTAGCAACAGTCTTCCTTCTGAACTAGCAACAGTCTTCCTTCTGAACTAGCAACTTTCTTCCTTCTGAACTAGCAACAGTCTTCCTTCTGAACTAGAAACAGTCTTCCTCCTGAACTAGCAACAGTCTTCCTTCTGAACTAGGAACTGTCTTCCTTCTGAACTAGCAACAATCTTCCTCCTGAACTAGCAACAATCTTCCTTCTGAACTAGCACCAGTCTTCCTCCTGAACTAGCAACAGTCTTCCTTCTGAACTAGCAACAGTCTTCCTCCTGAATTAGCAACAGTCTTCCTTCTGAACTAGCAACTGTCTTCCTTCTGAACTAGTAACAGCCTTCCTCCTGAACTAGCAACAGTCTTCCTTCTGAACTAGCAACAGTCTTCCTTCTGTACTAGCAACAGTCTTCCTTCTGAACTAGCAACTGTCTTCCTTCTGAACTAGTAACAGCCTTCCTCCTGAACTAGCACCAGTCTTCCTCCTGAACTAGCAACAGTCTTCCTTCTGAACTAGCAACAGTCTTCCTCCTGAACTAGCAACAGTCTTCCTCCTGAACTAGCAACAGTCTTCCTTCTGAACTAGCAACAGTCTTCCTTCTGAACTAGCAACTGTCTTCCTATTGAACTAGTAACAGCCTTCCTCCTGAACTAGCAACAGTCTTCCTTCTGAACTAGCAACAGTCTTCCTTCTGTACTAGCACCAGTCTTCCTTCTGAACTAGCAACAGTCTTCCTTCTGAACTAGCAACAGTCTTCCTTCTGAACTAGCAACAGTCTTCCTTCTGAACTAGCAACTGTCTTCCTTCTGAACTAGCAACAGTCTTACTCCTGAACTAGCAACAGTCTTCCTTCTGAACTAGCAACAGTCTTCCTTCTGAACTAGCAACAGTCTTCCTTCTGAACTAGCAACAGTCTTCCTTCTGAACTAGCAACAGTCTTCCTTCTGAACTAGCACCAGTCTTTCTTCTGAACTAGCAACAGTCTTCCTTCTGAACTAGCAACAGTCTTCCTTCTGAACTAGCAACAGTCTTCCTTCTGAACTAGCAACTGTCTTCCTTCTGAACTAGCAACAGCCTTCCTCCTGAACTAGCAACAGTCTTCCTTCTGAACTAGCAACAGTCTTCCTTCTGTACTAGCAACAGTCTTCCTTCTGAACAAGCAACAGTCTTCCTTCTGAACTAGCAACAGCCATCCTTCTGAACTAGCAACAGTCTTCTTTCTGAACTAGCAACAGTCTTCCTTCTGAACTAGCAACTTTCTTCCTTCTGAACTAGCAACAGTCTTCCTTCTGAACTAGAAACAGTCTTCCTCCTGAACTAGCAACAGTCTTCCTTCTGAACTAGGAACTGTCTTCCTTCTGAACTAGCAACAATCTTCCTCCTGAACTAGCAACAATCTTCCTTCTGAACTAGCACCAGTCTTCCTCCTGAACTAGCACCAGTCTTTCTTCTGAACTAGCAACAGTCTTCCTTCTGAACTAGCAACAGTCTTCCTTCTGAACTAGCAACAGTCTTCCTTCTGAACTAGCAACTGTCTTCCTTCTGAACTAGTAACAGCCTTCCTCCTGAACTAGCAACAGTCTTCCTTCTGAACTAGCAACAGTCTTCCTTCTGTACTAGCAACAGTCTTCCTTCTGAACTAGCAACAGTCTTCCTTCTGAACTAGCAACAGCCATCCTTCTGAACTAGCAACAGTCTTCCTTCTGAACTAGCAACAGTCTTCCTTCTGAACTAGCAACTTTCTTCCTTCTGAACTAGCAACAGTCTTCCTTCTGAACTAGAAACAGTCTTCCTCCTGAACTAGCAACAGTCTTCCTTCTGAACTAGGAACTGTCTTCCTTCTGAACTAGCAACAATCTTCCTCCTGAACTAGCAACAATCTTCCTTCTGAACTAGCACCAGTCTTCCTCCTGAACTAGCAACAGTCTTCCTTCTGAACTAGCAACAGTCTTCCTCCTGAATTAGCAACAGTCTTCCTTCTGAACTAGCAACTGTCTTCCTTCTGAACTAGTAACAGCCTTCCTCCTGAACTAGCAACAGTCTTCCTTCTGAACTAGCAACAGTCTTCCTTCTGTACTAGCAACAGTCTTCCTTCTGAACTAGCAACTGTCTTCCTTCTGAACTAGTAACAGCCTTCCTCCTGAACTAGCACCAGTCTTCCTCCTGAACTAGCAACAGTCTTCCTTCTGAACTAGCAACAGTCTTCCTCCTGAACTAGCAACAGTCTTCCTCCTGAACTAGCAACAGTCTTCCTTCTGAACTAGCAACAGTCTTCCTTCTGAACTAGCAACTGTCTTCCTATTGAACTAGTAACAGCCTTCCTCCTGAACTAGCAACAGTCTTCCTTCTGAACTAGCAACAGTCTTCCTTCTGTACTAGCACCAGTCTTCCTTCTGAACTAGCAACAGTCTTCCTTCTGAACTAGCAACAGTCTTCCTTCTGAACTAGCAACAGTCTTCCTTCTGAACTAGCAACTGTCTTCCTTCTGAACTAGCAACAGTCTTACTCCTGAACTAGCAACAGTCTTCCTTCTGAACTAGCAACAGTCTTCCTTCTGAACTAGCAACAGTCTTCCTTCTGAACTAGCAACAGTCTTCCTTCTGAACTAGCAACAGTCTTCCTTCTGAACTAGCACCAGTCTTTCTTCTGAACTAGCAACAGTCTTCCTTCTGAACTAGCAACAGTCTTCCTTCTGAACTAGCAACAGTCTTCCTTCTGAACTAGCAACTGTCTTCCTTCTGAACTAGTAACAGCCTTCCTCCTGAACTAGCAACAGTCTTCCTTCTGAACTAGCAACAGTCTTCCTTCTGTACTAGCAACAGTCTTCCTTCTGAACAAGCAACAGTCTTCCTTCTGAACTAGCAACAGCCATCCTTCTGAACTAGCAACAGTCTTCCTTCTGAACTAGCAACAGTCTTCCTTCTGAACTAGCAACTTTCTTCCTTCTGAACTAGCAACAGTCTTCCTTCTGAACTAGAAACAGTCTTCCTCCTGAACTAGCAACAGTCTTCCTTCTGAACTAGGAACTGTCTTCCTTCTGAACTAGCAACAATCTTCCTCCTGAACTAGCAACAATCTTCCTTCTGAACTAGCACCAGTCTTCCTCCTGAACTAGCAACAGTCTTCCTTCTGAACTAGCAACAGTCTTCCTCCTGAATTAGCAACAGTCTTCCTTCTGAACTAGCAACTGTCTTCCTTCTGAACTAGTAACAGCCTTCCTCCTGAACTAGCAACAGTCTTCCTTCTGAACTAGCAACAGTCTTCCTTCTGTACTAGCAACAGTCTTCCTTCTGAACTAGCAACTGTCTTCCTTCTGAACTAGTAACAGCCTTCCTCCTGAACTAGCACCAGTCTTCCTCCTGAACTAGCAACATTCTTCCTTCTGAACTAGCAACAGTCTTCCTCCTGAACTAGCAACAGTCTTCCTCCTGAACTAGCAACAGTCTTCCTCCTGAACTAGCAACAGTCTTCCTTCTGAACTAGCAACAATCTTCCTCCTGAACTAGCAACAGTCTTCCTTCTGAACTAGCAACTGTCTTCCTTCTGAACTAGTAACAGTCTTCCTTCTGAACTAGCAACAGTCTTCCTTCTGAACTAGCACCAGTCTTCCTCCTGAACTAGCAACAGTCTTCCTTCTGAACTAGCAACAGTCTTCCTTCTGTACTAGCAACAGTCTTCCTTCTGAACTAGCAACAGTCTTCCTTCTGAACTAGCAACGTCCTTCCTTCTGAACTAGCACCAGTCTTCCTTCTGAACTAGCAACTGTCTTCCTTCTGAACTAGCAACTGTCTTCCTTCTGAACTAGCAACAGTCTTCCTCCTGAACTAGCAAGTCTTCCTTCTGAACTAGCACCAGTCTTCCTCCTGAACTAGCAACAGTCTTCCTTCTGAACTAGCAACAGTCTTCCTTCTGAACTAGCAACAGTCTTCCTTCTGAACTAGCAACAGTCTTTCTTCTGAACTAGCAACAGTCTTCCTTCTGAACTAGCAACAGTCTTCCTTCTGAACTAGCAACAGTCTTCCTCCTGAACTAGCAACAGTCTTCCTTCTGAACTAGCAACAGTCTTCCTTCTGAACTAGCAACTGTCTTCCTATTGAACTAGTAACAGCCTTCCTCCTGAACTAGCAACAGTCTTCCTTCTGAACTAGCAACAGTCTTCCTTCTGTACTAGCACCAGTCTTCCTTCTGAACTAGCAACAGTCTTCCTACTGAACTAGCAACAGTCTTCCTTCTGAACTAGCAACAGTCTTCCTTCTGAACTAGCAACTGTCTTCCTTCTGAACTAGCAACAGTCTTACTCCTGAACTAGCAACAGTCTTCCTTCTGAACTAGCAACAGACTTCCTTCTGAACTAGCAACAGTCTTCCTTCTGAACTAGCAACAGTCTTCCTTCTGAACTAGCAACAGTCTTCCTTCTGAACTAGCACCAGTCTTTCTTCTGAACTAGCAACAGTCTTCCTTCTGAACTAGCAACAGTCTTCCTTCTGAACTAGCAACAGTCTTCCTTCTGAACTAGCAACTGTCTTCCTTCTGAACTAGTAACAGCCTTCCTCCTGAACTAGCAAAAGTCTTCCTTCTGAACTAGCAACAGTCTTCCTTCTGTACTAGCAACAGTCTTCCTTCTGAACTAGCAACAGTCTTCCTTCTGAACTAGCAACAGCCATCCTTCTGAACTAGCAACAGTCTTCCTTCTGAACTAGCAACAGTCTTCCTTCTGAACTAGCAACTTTCTTCCTTCTGAACTAGCAACAGTCTTCCTTCTGAACTAGAAACAGTCTTCCTCCTGAACTAGCAACAGTCTTCCTTCTGAACTAGGAACTGTCTTCCTTCTGAACTAGCAACAATCTTCCTCCTGAACTAGCAACAATCTTCCTTCTGAACTAGCACCAGTCTTCCTCCTGAACTAGCAACAGTCTTCCTTCTGAACTAGCAACAGTCTTCCTCCTGAATTAGCAACAGTCTTCCTTCTAAACTAGCAACTGTCTTCCTTCTGAACTAGTAACAGCCTTCCACCTGAACTAGCAACAGTCTTCCTTCTGAACTAGCAACAGTCTTCCTTCTGTACTAGCAACAGTCTTCCTTCTGAACTAGCAACTGTCTTCCTTCTGAACTAGTAACAGCCTTCCTCCTGAACTAGCACCAGTCTTCCTCCTGAACTAGCAACAGTCTTCCTTCTGAACTAGCAACAGTCTTCCTCCTGAACTAGCAACAGTCTTCCTCCTGAACTAGCAACAGTCTTCCTCCTGAACTAGCAACAGTCTTCCTTCTGAACTAGCAACAATCTTCCTCCTGAACTAGCAACAGTCTTCCTTCTGAACTAGCAACTGTCTTCCTTCTGAACTAGTAACAGTCTTCCTTCTGAACTAGCAACAGTCTTCCGTCTGAACTAGCACCAGTCTTCCTCCTGAACTAGCAACAGTCTTCCTTCTGAACTAGCAACAGTCTTCCTTCTGTACTAGCAACAGTCTTCCTTCTGAACTAGCAACAGTCTTCCTTCTGAACTAGCAACTGTCTTCCTTCTGAACTAGCACCAGTCTTCCTTCTGAACTAGCAACTGTCTTCCTTCTGAACTAGCAACTGTCTTCCTTCTGAACTAGCAACAGTCTTCCTCCTGAACTAGCAAGTCTTCCTTCTGAACTAGCACCAGTCTTCCTGCTGAACTAGCAACAGTCTTCCTTCTGAACTAGCAACAGTCTTCCTTCTGAACTAGCAACAGTCTTCCTTCTGAACTAGCAACAGTCTTCCTTCTGAACTAGCAACAGTCTTCCTTCTGAACTAGCAACAGTCTTCCTTCTGAACTAGCAACAGTCTTCCTTCTGAACTAGCAACAGTCTTCCTTCTAAACTAGCAACAGTCTTCCTTCTGAACTAGCAACAGTGTTCCTTGTGAACCAGCAACAGTCTTCCTTGTGAACCAGCAACAGTCTTCCTTCTGAACTAGCAAGAGTGTTCCTTGTGAACCAGCAAGAGTGTTCCTTGTGAACCAGCAACAGTGTTCCTTGTGAACCAGCAACAGTCTTCCTTCTGAACTAGCAAGAGTGTTCCTTGTGAACCAGCAACAGTGTTTCTTGTGAACCAGCAACAGTGTTCCTTGTGAACCAGCAAGAGTGTTCCTTGTGAACCAGCAACAGTGTTCCTTGTGAACCAGCAAGAGTGTTCCTTGTGAACCAGCAAGAGTGTTCCTTGTGAACCAGCAACAGTGTTCCTTGTGAACCAGCAACAGTGTTCCTTGTGAAACAGCAACAGTGTTCCGTGTGAACCATCAACAGTGTTCCTTGTGAACCAGCAACAGTGTTCCTTGTGAACCAGCAAGTGTTCCTTGTGAACCAGCAACAGTGTTCCTTGTGAACCAGCAACAGTGTTCCTTGTGAACCATCAACAGTGTTCCTTGTGAACCAGCAACAGTGTTCCTTGTGAACCAGCAGCAGTGTTCCTTGTGAACCAGCAACAGTGTTCCTTATTAACCAAAAACAGTGTTCCTTGTGAACCAGCAACAGTGTTCCTTGTTAACCAGCAATAGTGTTCCTTGTGAACCAGCAACAGTGTTCCTTATGAACCAAAAACAGTGTTCCTTGTGAACCAGCAACAGTGTTCCTTGTGAACCAGCAAGAGTGTTCCTTGTGAACCAGCAACAGTGTTCCTTCTGAACTAGCAACAGTCTTCCCTCTGAACTAGCAACAGTCTTCCTTCTGAACTAGCAACAGTCTTCCTTCTGAACTAGCACCAGTCTTCCTCCTGAACTAGCAACAGTCTTCCTTCTGAACTAGCAACAGTCTTCCTTCTGAACTAGCAACAGTCTTCCTTCTGAACTAGCAACTGTCTTCCTATTGAACTAGTAACAGCCTTCCTCCTGAACTAGCAACAGTGTTCCTTCTGAACTAGCAACAGTCTTCCTTCTGTACTAGCACCAGTCTTCCTTCTGAACTAGCAACAGTCTTCCTTCTGAACCAGCAACAGTCTTCCTTCTGAACTAGCAACAGTCTTCCTTCTGAACTAGCAACTGTCTTCCTTCTGAACTAGCAACAGTCTTCCTCCTGAACTAGCAACAGTCTTCCTTCTGAACTAGCAACAGTCTTCCTTCTGAACTAGCAACAGTCTTCCTTCTGAACTAGCAACAGTCTTCCTTCTGAACTAGCAACAGTCTTCCTTCTGAACTAGCAACAGTCTTCCTTCTGAACTAGCAACAGTCTTCCTTCTGAACTAGCAACTGTCTTCCTTCTGAACTAGTAACAGCCTTCCTCCTGAACTAGCAACAGTCTTCCTTCTGAACTAGCAACAGTCTTCCTTCTGTACTAGCAACAGTCTTCCTTCTGAACTAGCAACAGTCTTCCTTCTGAACTAGCAACAGCCATCCTTCTGAACTAGCAACAGTCTTCCTTCTGAACTAGCAACAGTCTTCCTTCTGAACTAGCAACTTTCTTCCTTCTGAACTAGCAACAGTCTTCCTTCTGAACTAGAAACAGTCTTCCTCCTGAACTAGCAACAGTCTTCCTTCTGAACTAGGAACTGTCTTCCTTCTGAACTAGCAACAATCTTCCTCCTGAACTAGCAACAATCTTCCTTCTGAACTAGCACCAGTCTTCCTCCTGAACTAGCAACAGTCTTCCTTCTGAACTAGCAACAGTCTTCCTCCTGAATTAGCAACAGTCTTCCTTCTGAACTAGCAGCTGTCTTCCTTCTGAACTAGTAACAGCCTTCCTCCTGAACTAGCAACAGTCTTCCTTCTGAACTAGCAACAGTCTTCCTTCTGTACTAGCAACAGTCTTCCTTCTGAACTAGCAACTGTCTTCCTTCTGAACTAGTAACAGCCTTCCTCCTGAACTAGCACCAGTCTTCCTCCTGAACTAGCAACAGTCTTCCTTCTGAACTAGCAACAGTCTTACTCCTGAACTAGCAACAGTCTTCCTACTGAACTAGCAACAGTCTTCCTTCTGAACTAGCAACTGTCTTCCTCCTGAACTAGCAACAGTCTTCCTTCTGAACTAGCAACAGTCTTCCTTATGTACTAGCAACAGTCTTCCTCCTGAACTAGCAACAGTCTTCCTTCTGAACTAGCAACAATCTTCCTCCTGAACTAGCAACAGTCTTCCTTCTGAACTAGCAACTGTCTTCCTTCTGAACTAGTAACAGTCTTCCTTCTGAACTAGCAACAGTCTTCCTTCTGAACTAGCACCAGTCTTCCTCCTGAACTAGCAACAGTCTTCCTTCTGAACTAGCAACAGTCTTCCTTCTGTACTAGCAACAGTCTTCCTCCTGAACTAGCAACAGTCTTCCTTCTGAACTAGCAACTGTCTTCCTTCTGAACTAGCAACTGTCTTCCTTCTGAACTAGCACCAGTCTTCCTTCTGAACTAGCAACTGTCTTCCTTCTGAACTAGCAACAGTCTTCCTCCTGAACTAGCAAGTCTTCCTTCTGAACTAGCACCAGTCTTCCTCCTGAACTAGCAACAGTTTTCCTTCTGAACTAGCAAGTCTTCCTTCTGAACTAGCACCAGTCTTCCTCCTGAACTAGCAACAGTCTTCCTTCTGAACTAGCAACAGTCTTCCTTCTGAACTAGCAACAGTCTTCCTTCTGAACTAGCAACAGTCTTCCTTCTGAACTAGCAACAGTCTTCCTTCTGAACTAGCAACAGTCTTCCTTCTGAACTAGCAACAGTCTTCCTTCTGAACTAGCAACAGTCTTCCTCCTGAACTAGCAACAGTCTTCCTCCTGAACTAGCAACAGTCTTCCTTCTGAACTAGCAACTGTCTTCCTCCTGAACTAGCAACAGTCTTCCTTTTGAACTAGCAACAGTCTTCCTTCTGTACTAGCAACAGTCTTCCTCCTGAACTAGCAACAGTCTTCCTTCTGAACTAGCAACAATCTTCCTCCTGAACTAGCAACAGTCTTCCTTCTGAACTAGCAACTGTCTTCCTTCTGAACTAGTAACAGTCTTCCTTCTGAACTAGCAACAGTCTTCCTTCTGAACTAGCACCAGTCTTCCTCCTGAACTAGCAACAGTCTTCCTTCTGAACTAGCAACAGTCTTCCTTCTGTACTAGCAACAGTCTTCCTTCTGAACTAGCAACAGTCTTCCTTCTGAACTAGCAACTGTCTTCCTTCTGAACTAGCACCAGTCTTCCTTCTGAACTAGCAACTGTCTTCCTTCTGAACTAGCAACTGTCTTCCTGCTGAACTAGCAACAGTCTTCCTCCGGAACTAGCAAGTCTTCCTTCTGAACTAGCACCAGTCTTCCTCCTGAACTAGCAACAGTCTTCCTTCTGAACTAGCAACAGTCTTCCTTCTGAACTAGCAACAGTCTTCCTTCTGAACTAGCAACAGTCTTCCTTCTGAACTAGCAACAGTCTTCCTTCTGAACTAGCAACAGTCTTCCTTCTGAACTAGCAACAGTCTTCCTTCTAAACTAGCAACAGTCTTCCTTCTGAACTAGCAACAGTCTTCCTTGTGAACCAGCAACAGTCTTCCTTGTGAACCAGCAACAGTCTTCCTTCTGAACTAGCAAGAGTGTTCCTTGTGAACTAGCAAGAGTGTTCCTTGTGAACCAGCAAGAGTGTTCCTTGTGAACCAGCAACAGTCTTCCTTCTGAACTAGCAAGAGTGTTCCTTGTGAACCAGCAACAGTGTTCCTTGTGAACCAGCAACAGTGTTCCTTGTGAACCAGCAAGAGTGTTCCTTGTGAAACAGCAAGAGTGTTCCTTGTGAACCAGCAAGAGTGTTCCTTGTGAACCAGCAAGAGTGTTCCTTGTGAACCAGCAACAGTGTTCCTTGTGAACCAGCAACAGTGTTCCTTGTGAACCAGCAACAGTGTTCCTTGTGAACCATCAACAGTGTTCCTTGTGAACCAGCAACAGTGTTCCTTGTGAACCAGCAAGTGTTCCTTGTGAACCAGCAACAGTGTTCCTTGTGAACCAGCAACAGTGTTCCTTGTGAACCATCAACAGTGTTCCTTGTGAACCAGCAACAGTGTTCCTTGTGAACCAGCAACAGTGTTTCTTGTGAACCAGCAACAGTGTTCCTTGTGAACCAGCAACAGTGTTCCTTGTGAACCAGCAACAGTGTTCCTTGTGAACCAGCAACAGTGTTCCTTGTGAACCACCAACAGTGTTCCTTGTGAACCAGCAACAGTGTTCCTTGTGAACCAGCAACAGTGTTCCTTGTGAACCAGCAACAGTGTTCCTTATTAACCAAAAACAGTGTTCCTTGTGAACCAGCAACAGTGTTCCTTGTTAACCAGCAATAGTGTTCCTTGTGAACCAGCAACAGTGTTCCTTGTGAACCAGCAAGAGTGTTCCTTGTGAACAAGCAACAGTGTTCCTTCTGAACTAGCAACAGTCTTCCCTCTGAACTAGCAACAGTCTTCCTTCTGAACTAGCAACAGTCTTCCTTCTGAACTAGCACCAGTCTTCCTCCTGAACTAGCAACAATCTTCCTTCTGAACTAGCAACAGTCTTCCTTCTGAACTAGCAACAGTCTTCCTTCTGAACTAGCAACTGTCTTCCTATTGAACTAGTAACAGCCTTCCTCCTGAACTAGCAACAGTCTTCCTTCTGAACTAGCAACAGTCTTCCTTCTGTACTAGCACCAGTCTTCCTTCTGAACTAGCAACAGTCTTCCTTCTGAACTAGCAACAGTCTTCCTTCTGAACTAGCAACAGTCTTCCTTTTGAACTAGCAACTGTCTTCCTTCTGAACTAGCAACAGTCTTCCTCCTGAACTAGCAACAGTCTTCCTTCTGAACTAGCAACAGTCTTCCTTCTGAACTAGCAACAGTCTTCCTTCTGAACTAGCAACAGTCTTCCTTCTGAACTAGCAACAGTCTTCCTTCTGAACTAGCACCAGTCTTTCTTCTGAACTAGCAACAGTCTTCCTTCTGAACTAGCAACAGTCTTCCTTCTGAACTAGCAACAGTCTTCCTTCTGAACTAGAACTGTCTTCCTTCTGAACTAGTAACAGCCTTCCTCCTGAACTAGCAACAGTCTTCCTTCTGAACTAGCAACAGTCTTCCTTCTGTACTAGCAACAGTCTTCCTTCTGAACTAGCAACAGTCTTCCTTCTGAACTAGCAACAGCCATCCTTCTGAACTAGCAACAGTCTTCCTTCTGAACTAGCAACAGTCTTCCTTCTGAACTAGCAACTTTCTTCCTTCTGAACTAGCAACAGTCTTCCTTCTGAACTAGAAACAGTCTTCCTCCTGAACTAGCAACAGTCTTCCTTCTGAACTAGGAACTGTCTTCCTTCTGAACTAGCAACAATCTTCCTCCTGAACTAGCAACAATCTTCCTTCTGAACTAGCACCAGTCTTCCTCCTGAACTAGCAACAGTCTTCCTTCTGAACTAGCAACAGTCTTCCTCCTGAATTAGCAACAGTCTTCCTTCTGAACTAGCAACTGTCTTCCTTCTGAACTAGTAACAGCCTTCCTCCTGAACTAGCAACAGTCTTCCTTCTGAACTAGCAACAGTCTTCCTTCGGTACTAGCAACAGTCTTCCTTCTGAACTAGCAACTGTCTTCCTTCTGAACTAGTAACAGCCTTCCTCCTGAACTAGCACCAGTCTTCCTCCTGAACTAGCAACAGTCTTCCTTCTGAACTAGCAACAGTCTTCCTCCTGAACTAGCAACAGTCTTCCTCCTGAACTAGCAACAGTCTTCCTTCTGAACTAGCAACAGTCTTCCTTCTGAACTAGCAACTGTCTTCCTATTGAACTAGTAACAGCCTTCCTCCTGAACTAGCAACAGTCTTCCTTCTGAACTAGCAACAGTCTTCCTTCTGTACTAGCACCAGTCTTCCTTCTGAACTAGCAACAGTCTTCCTTCTGAACTAGCAACAGTCTTCCTTCTGAACTAGCAACAGTCTTCCTTCTGAACTAGCAACTGTCTTCCTTCTGAACTAGCAACAGTCTTACTCCTGAACTAGCAACAGTCTTCCTTCTGAACTAGCAACAGTCTTCCTTCTGAACTAGCAACAGTCTTCCTTCTGAACTAGCAACAGTCTTCCTTCTGAACTAGCAACAGTCTTCCTTCTGAACTAGCACCAGTCTTTCTTCTGAACTAGCAACAGTCTTCCTTCTGAACTAGCAACAGTCTTCCTTCTGAACTAGCAACAGTCTTCCTTCTGAACTAGCAACTGTCTTCCTTCTGAACTAGTAACAGCCTTCCTCCTGAACTAGCAACAGTCTTCCTTCTGAACTAGCAACAGTCTTCCTTCTGTACTAGCAACAGTCTTCCTTCTGAACAAGCAACAGTCTTCCTTCTGAACTAGCAACAGCCATCCTTCTGAACTAGCAACAGTCTTCCTTCTGAACTAGCAACAGTCTTCCTTCTGAACTAGCAACTTTCTTCCTTCTGAACTAGCAACAGTCTTCCTTCTGAACTAGAAACAGTCTTCCTCCTGAACTAGCAACAGTCTTCCTTCTGAACTAGGAACTGTCTTCCTTCTGAACTAGCAACAATCTTCCTCCTGAACTAGCAACAATCTTCCTTCTGAACTAGCACCAGTCTTCCTCCTGAACTAGCAACAGTCTTCCTTCTGAACTAGCAACAGTCTTCCTCCTGAATTAGCAACAGTCTTCCTTCTGAACTAGCAACTGTCTTCCTTCTGAACTAGTAACAGCCTTCCTCCTGAACTAGCAACAGTCTTCCTTCTGAACTAGCAACAGTCTTCCTTCTGTACTAGCAACAGTCTTCCTTCTGAACTAGCAACTGTCTTCCTTCTGAACTAGTAACAGCCTTCCTCCTGAACTAGCACCAGTCTTCCTCCTGAACTAGCAACATTCTTCCTTCTGAACTAGCAACAGTCTTCCTCCTGAACTAGCAACAGTCTTCCTCCTGAACTAGCAACAGTCTTCCTCCTGAACTAGCAACAGTCTTCCTTCTGAACTAGCAACAATCTTCCTCCTGAACTAGCAACAGTCTTCCTTCTGAACTAGCAACTGTCTTCCTTCTGAACTAGTAACAGTCTTCCTTCTGAACTAGCAACAGTCTTCCTTCTGAACTAGCACCAGTCTTCCTCCTGAACTAGCAACAGTCTTCCTTCTGAACTAGCAACAGTCTTCCTTCTGTACTAGCAACAGTCTTCCTTCTGAACTAGCAACAGTCTTCCTTCTGAACTAGCAACTGTCTTCCTTCTGAACTAGCACCAGTCTTCCTTCTGAACTAGCAACTGTCTTCCTTCTGAACTAGCAACAGTCTTCCTTCTGAACTAGCAACAGTCTTCCTCCTGAACTAGCAAGTCTTCCTTCTGAACTAGCACCAGTCTTCCTCCTGAACTAGCAACAGTCTTCCTTCTGAACTAGCAACAGTCTTCCTTCTGAACTAGCAACAGTCTTCCTTCTGAACTAGCAACAGTCTTTCTTCTGAACTAGCAACAGTCTTCCTTCTGAACTAGCAACAGTCTTCCTTCTGAACTAGCAACAGTCTTCCTCCTGAACTAGCAACAGTCTTCCTTCTGAACTAGCAACAGTCTTCCTCCTGAACTAGCAACAGTCTTCCTCCTGAACTAGCAACAGTCTTCCTTCTGAACTAGCAACAGTCTTCCTTCTAAACTAGCAACTGTCTTCCTATTGAACTAGTAACAGCCTTCCTCCTGAACTAGCAACAGTCTTCCTTCTGAACTAGCAACAGTCTTCCTTCTGTACTAGCACCAGTCTTCCTTCTGAACTAGCAACAGTCTTCCTTCTGAACTAGCAACAGTCTTCCTTCTGAACTAGCAACAGTCTTCCTTCTGAACTAGCAACTGTCTTCCTTCTGAACTAGCAACAGTCTTACTCCTGAACTAGCAACAGTCTTCCTTCTGAACTAGCAACAGACTTCCTTCTGAACTAGCAACAGTCTTCCTTCTGAACTAGCAACAGTCTTCCTTCTGAACTAGCAACAGTCTTCCTTCTGAACTAGCACCAGTCTTTCTTCTGAACTAGCAACAGTCTTCCTTCTGAACTAGCAACAGTCTTCCTTCTGAACTAGCAACAGTCTTCCTTCTGAACTAGCAACTGTCTTCCTTCTGAACTAGTAACAGCCTTCCTCCTGAACTAGCAAAAGTCTTCCTTCTGAACTAGCAACAGTCTTCCTTCTGTACTAGCAACAGTCTTCCTTCTGAACTAGCAACAGTCTTCCTTCTGAACTAGCAACAGCCATCCTTCTGAACTAGCAACAGTCTTCCTTCTGAACTAGCAACAGTCTTCCTTCTGAACTAGCAACTTTCTTCCTTCTGAACTAGCAACAGTCTTCCTTCTGAACTAGAAACAGTCTTCCTCCTGAACTAGCAACAGTCTTCCTTCTGAACTAGGAACTGTCTTCCTTCTGAACTAGCAACAATCTTCCTCCTGAACTAGCAACAATCTTCCTTCTGAACTAGCACCAGTCTTCCTCCTGAACTAGCAACAGTCTTCCTTCTGAACTAGCAACAGTCTTCCTCCTGAATTAGCAACAGTCTTCCTTCTAAACTAGCAACTGTCTTCCTTCTGAACTAGTAACAGCCTTCCACCTGAACTAGCAACAGTCTTCCTTCTGAACTAGCAACAGTCTTCCTTCTGTACTAGCAACAGTCTTCCTTCTGAACTAGCAACTGTCTTCCTTCTGAACTAGCAACAGTCTTCCTTCTGAACTAGCAACAGTCTTCCTCCTTAACTAGCAACAGTCTTCCTCCTGAACTAGCAACAGTCTTCCTCCTGAACTAGCAACAGTCTTCCTTCTGAACTAGCAACAATCTTCCTCCTGAACTAGCAACAGTCTTCCTTCTGAACTAGCAACAATCTTCCTCCTGAACTAGCAACAGTCTTCCTTCTGAACTAGCAACTGTCTTCCTTCTGAACTAGTAACAGTCTTCCTTCTGAACTAGCAACAGTCTTCCGTCTGAACTAGCACCAGTCTTCCTCCTGAACTAGCAACAGTCTTCCTTCTGAACTAGCAACAGTCTTCCTTCTGTACTAGCAACAGTCTTCCTTCTGAACTAGCAACAGTCTTCCTTCTGAACTAGCAACTGTCTTCCTTCTGAACTAGCACCAGTCTTCCTTCTGAACTAGCAACTGTCTTCCTTCTGAACTAGCAACTGTCTTCCTTCTGAACTAGCAACAGTCTTCCTCCTGAACTAGCAAGTCTTCCTTCTGAACTAGCACCAGTCTTCCTGCTGAACTAGCAACAGTCTTCCTTCTGAACTAGCAACAGTCTTCCTTCTGAACTAGCAACAGTCTTCCTTCTGAACTAGCAACAGTCTTCCTTCTGAACTAGCAACAGTCTTCCTTCTGAACTAGCAACTGTCTTCCTTCTGAACTAGTAACAGCCTTCCTCCTGAACTAGCAACAGTCTTCCTTCTGAACTAGCAACAGTCTTCCTTCTGTACTAGCAACAGTCTTCCTTCTGAACTAGCAACAGTCTTCCTTCTGAACTAGCAACAGCCATCCTTCTGAACTAGCAACAGTCTTCCTTCTGAACTAGCAACAGTCTTCCTTCTGAACTAGCAACTTTCTTCCTTCTGAACTAGCAACAGTCTTCCTTCTGAACTAGAAACAGTCTTCCTCCTGAACTAGCAACAGTCTTCCTTCTGAACTAGGAACTGTCTTCCTTCTGAACTAGCAACAATCTTCCTCCTGAACTAGCAACAATCTTCCTTCTGAACTAGCACCAGTCTTCCTCCTGAACTAGCAACAGTCTTCCTTCTGAACTAGCAACAGTCTTCCTCCTGAATTAGCAACAGTCTTCCTTCTGAACTAGCAGCTGTCTTCCTTCTGAACTAGTAACAGCCTTCCTCCTGAACTAGCAACAGTCTTCCTTCTGAACTAGCAACAGTCTTCCTTCTGTACTAGCAACAGTCTTCCTTCTGAACTAGCAACTGTCTTCCTTCTGAACTAGTAACAGCCTTCCTCCTGAACTAGCACCAGTCTTCCTCCTGAACTAGCAACAGTCTTCCTTCTGAACTAGCAACAGTCTTCCTCCTGAACTAGCAACAGTCTTCCTACTGAACTAGCAACAGTCTTCCTTCTGAACTAGCAACTGTCTTCCTCCTGAACTAGCAACAGTCTTCCTTCTGAACTAGCAACAGTCTTCCTTATGTACTAGCAACAGTCTTCCTCCTGAACTAGCAACAGTCTTCCTTCTGAACTAGCAACAATCTTCCTCCTGAACTAGCAACAGTCTTCCTTCTGAACTAGCAACTGTCTTCCTTCTGAACTAGTAACAGTCTTCCTTCTGAACTAGCAACAGTCTTCCTTCTGAACTAGCACCAGTCTTCCTCCTGAACTAGCAACAGTCTTCCTTCTGAACTAGCAACAGTCTTCCTTCTGTACTAGCAACAGTCTTCCTCCTGAACTAGCAACAGTCTTCCTTCTGAACTAGCAACTGTCTTCCTTCTGAACTAGCAACTGTCTTCCTTCTGAACTAGCACCAGTCTTCCTTCTGAACTAGCAACTGTCTTCCTTCTGAACTAGCAACAGTCTTCCTCCTGAACTAGCAAGTCTTCCTTCTGAACTAGTACCAGTCTTCCTCCTGAACTAGCAACAGTTTTCCTTCTGAACTAGCAAGTCTTCCTTCTGAACTAGCACCAGTCTTCCTCCTGAACTAGCAACAGTCTTCCTTCTGAACTAGCAACAGTCTTCCTTCTGAACTAGCAACAGTCTTCCTTCTGAACTAGCAACAGTCTTCCTTCTGAACTAGCAACAGTCTTCCTTCTGAACTAGCAACAGTCTTCCTTCTGAACTAGCAACAGTCTTCCTTCTGAACTAGCAACAGTCTTCCTTCTAAACTAGCAACAGTCTTCCTTCTGAACTAGCAACAGTGTTCCTTGTGAACCAGCAACAGTCTTCTTTGTAAACCAGCAACAGTCTTCCTTCTGAACTAGCAAGAGTGTTCCTTGTGAACCAGCAAGAGTGTTCCTTGTGAACCAGCAACAGTGTTCCTTGTGAACCAGCAACAGTCTTCCTTCTGAACTAGCAAGAGTGTTCCTTGTGAACCAGCAACAGTGTTTCTTGTGAACCAGCAACAGTGTTCTTTGTGAACCAGCAAGAGTGTTCCTTGTGAACCAGCAACAGTGTTCCTTGTGAACCAGCAAGAGTGTTCCTTGTGAACCAGCAAGAGTGTTCCTTGTGAACCAGCAACAGTGTTCCTTGTGAACCAGCAACAGTGTTCCTTGTGAACCAGCAACAGTGTTCCGTGTGAACCATCAACAGTGTTCCTTGTGAACCAGCAACAGTGTTCCTTGTGAACCAGCAAGTGTTCCTTGTGAACCAGCAACAGTGTTCCTTGTGAACCAGCAACAGTGTTCCTTGTGAACCATCAACAGTGTTCCTTGTGAACCAGCAACAGTGTTCCTTGTGAACCAGCAACAGTGTTTCTTGTGAACCAGCAACAGTGTTCCTTGTGAACCAGCAAGAGTGTTCCTTGTGAACCAGCAACAGTGTTCCTTGTGAACCAGCAACAGTGTTCCTTGTGAACCACCAACAGTGTTCCTTGTGAACCAGCAACAGTGTTCCTTGTGAACCAGCAACAGTGTTCCTTGTGAACCAGCAACAGTGTTCCTTGTTAACCAGCAACAGTGTTCCTTATTAACCAAAAACAGTGTTCCTTGTGAACCAGCAACAGTGTTCCTTGTTAACCAGCAATAGTGTTCCTTGTGAACCAGCAACAGTGTTCCTTATGAACCAAAAACAGTGTTCCTTGTGAACCAGCAACAGTGTTTCTTGTGAACCAGCAAGAGTGTTCCTTGTGAACCATCAACAGTGTTCCTTCTGAACTAGCAACAGTCTTCCCTCTGAACTAGCAACAGTCTTCCTTCTGAACTAGCAACAGTCTTCCTTCTGAACTAGCACCAGTCTTCCTCCTGAACTAGCAACAGTCTTCCTTCTGAACTAGCACCAGTCTTCCTTCTGAACTAGCAACAGTCTTCCTTCTGAACCAGCAACAGTCTTCCTTCTGAACTAGCAACAGTCTTCCTTCTGAACTAGCAACTGTCTTCCTTCTGAACTAGCAACAGTCTTCCTCCTGAACTAGCAACAGTCTTCCTTCTGAACTAGCAACAGTCTTCCTTCTGAACTAGCAACAGTCTTCCTTCTGAACTAGCAACAGTCTTCCTTCTGAACTAGCAACAGTCTTCCTTCTGAACTAGCACCAGTCTTTCTTCTGAACTAGCAACAGTCTTCCTTCTGAACTAGCAACAGTCTTCCTTCTGAACTAGCAACAGTCTTCCTTCTGAACTAGCAACTGTCTTCCTTCGGAACTAGTAACAGCCTTCCTCCTGAACTAGCAACAGTCTTCCTTCTGAACTAGCAACAGTCTTCCTTCTGTACTAGCAACAGTCTTCCTTCTGAACTAGCAACAGTCTTCCTTCTGAACTAGCAACAGCCATCCTTCTGAACTAGCAACAGTCTTCCTTCTGAACTAGCAACAGTCTTCCTTCTGAACTAGCAACTTTCTTCCTTCTGAACTAGCAACAGTCTTCCTTCTGAACTAGAAACAGTCTTCCTCCTGAACTAGCAACAGTCTTCCTTCTGAACTAGGAACTGTCTTCCTTCTGAACTAGCAACAATCTTCCTCCTGAACTAGCAACAATCTTCCTTCTGAACTAGCACCAGTCTTCCTCCTGAACTAGCAACAGTCTTCCTTCTGAACTAGCAACAGTCTTCCTCCTGAATTAGCAACAGTCTTCCTTCTGAACTAGCAACTGTCTTCCTTCTGAACTAGTAACAGCCTTCCTCCTGAACTAGCAACAGTCTTCCTTCTGAACTAGCAACAGTCTTCCTTCTGTACTAGCAACAGTCTTCCTTCTGAACTAGCAACTGTCTTCCTTCTGAACTAGTAACAGCCTTCCTCCTGAACTAGCACCAGTCTTCCTCCTGAACTAGCAACAGTCTTCCTTCTGAACTAGCAACAGTCTTCCTCCTGAACTAGCAACAGTCTTCCTCCTGAACTAGCAACAGTCTTCCTTCTGAACTAGCAACTCTCTTCCTCCTGAACTAGCAACAGTCTTCCTTCTGAACTAGCAACAGTCTTCCTTCTGTACTAGCAACAGTCTTCCTCCTGAACTAGCATTAGTCTTCCTTCTGAACTAGCAACAGTCTTCCTCCTGAACTAGCAACAGTCTTCCTTCTGAACTAGCAACTGTCTTCCTTCTGAACTAGTAACAGTCTTCCTTCTGAACTAGCAACAGTCTTCCTTCTGAACTAGCACCAGTCTTCCTCCTGAACTAGCAACAGTCTTCTTTCTGAACTAGCAACAGTCTTCCTTCTGTACTAGCAACAGTCTTCCTTCTGAACTAGCAACAGTCTTCCTTCTGAACTAGCAACTGTCTTCCTTCTGAACTAGCACCAGTCTTCCTTCTGAACTAGCAACTGTCTTCCTTCTGAACTAGCAACAGTCTTCCTTCTGAACTAGCACCAGTCTTCCTCCTGAACTAGCAACAGTCTTCCTTCTGAACTAGCACCAGTCTTCCTTCTGAACTAGCAACAGTCTTCCTTCTGAACCAGCAACAGTCTTCCTTCTGAACTAGCAACAGTCTTCCTTCTGAACTAGCAACTGTTTTCCTTCTGAACTAGCAACAGTCTTCCTTCTGAACTAGCACCAGTCTTTCTTCTGAACTAGCAACAGTCTTCCTTCTGAACTAGCAACAGTCTTCCTTCTGAACTAGCAACAGTCTTCCTTCTGAACTAGCAACTGTCTTCCTTCTGAACTAGTAACAGCCTTCCTCCTGAACTAGCAACAGTCTTCCTTCTGAACTAGCAACAGTCTTCCTTCTGTACTAGCAACAGTCTTCCTTCTGAACTAGCAACAGTCTTCCTTCTGAACTAGCAACAGCCATCCTTCTGAACTAGCAACAGTCTTCCTTCTGAACTAGCAACAGTCTTCCTTCTGAACTAGCAACTTTCTTCCTTCTGAACTAGCAACAGTCTTCCTTCTGAACTAGAAACAGTCTTCCTCCTGAACTAGCAACAGTCTTCCTTCTGAACTAGGAACTGTCTTCCTTCTGAACTAGCAACAATCTTCCTCCTGAACTAGCAACAATCTTCCTTCTGAACTAGCACCAGTCTTCCTCCTGAACTAGCAACAGTCTTCCTTCTGAACTAGCAACAGTCTTCCTCCTGAATTAGCAACAGTCTTCCTTCTGAACTAGCAACTGTCTTCCTTCTGAACTAGTAACAGCCTTCCTCCTGAACTAGCAACAGTCTTCCTTCTGAACTAGCAACAGTCTTCCTTCTGTACTAGCAACAGTCTTCCTTCTGAACTAGCAACTGTCTTCCTTCTGAACTAGTAACAGCCTTCCTCCTGAACTAGCACCAGTCTTCCTCCTGAACTAGCAACAGTCTTCCTCCTGAACTAGCAACAGTCTTCCTCCTGAACTAGCAACAGTCTTCCTTCTGAACTAGCAACTGTCTTCCTCCTGAACTAGCAACAGTCTTCCTTCTGAACTAGCAACAGTCTTCCTTCTGTACTAGCAACAGTCTTCCTCCTGAACTAGCATTAGTCTTCCTTCTGAACTAGCAACAGTCTTCCTCCTGAACTAGCAACAGTCTTCCTTCTGAACTAGCAACTGTCTTCCTTCTGAACTAGTAACAGTCTTCCTTCTGAACTAGCAACAGTCTTCCTTCTGAACTAGCACCAGTCTTCCTCCTGAACTAGCAACAGTCTTCCTTCTGAACTAGCAACAGTCTTCCTTCTGTACTAGCAACAGTCTTCCTTCTGAACTAGCAACAGTCTTCCTTCTGAACTAGCAACTGTCTTCCTTCTGAACTAGCACCAGTCTTCCTTCTGAACTAGCAACTGTCTTCCTTCTGAACTAGCAACTGTCTTCCTTCTGAACTAGCAACAGTCTTCCTCCTGAACTAGCAAGTCTTCCTTCTGAACTAGCACCAGTCTTCCTCCTGAACTAGCAACAGTCTTCCTTCTGAACTAGCAACAGTCTTCCTTCTGAACTAGCAACAGTCTTCCTTCTGAACTAGCAACAGTCTTCCTTCTGAACTAGCAACAGTCTTCCTTCTGAACTAGCAACAGTCTTCCTTCTGAACTAGCAACAGTCTTCCTTCTAAACTAGCAACAGTCTTCCTTCTGAACTAGCAACAGTGTTCCTTGTGAACCAGCAACAGTCTTCCTTGTGAACCAGCAACAGTCTTCCTTCTGAACTAGCAAGAGTGTTCCTTGTGAACCAGCAACAGTGTTCCTTGTGAACCAGCAACAGTGTTCCTTGTGAACCAGCAACAGTCTTCCTTCTGAACTAGCAAGAGTGTTCCTTGTGAACCAGCAACAGTGTTCCTTGTGAACCAGCAACAGTGTTCCTTGTGAACCAGCAAGAGTGTTCCTTGTGAACCAGCAACAGTGTTCCTTGTGAACCAGCAAGAGTGTTCCTTGTGAACCAGCAAGAGTGTTCCTTGTGAACCAGCAACAGTGTTCCTTGTGAACCAGCAAGTGTTCCTTGTGAA